>NC_090023.1:152893934-153194843 GCF_037176765.1 Anolis sagrei
GCTGATTGGTCTCTTGCTTTCTATGATATTTTTGCTGAGCAGCAGGAGTCCAGCTTCCTAGTGACCCTTGCTAATAGATTGGCTGTTCAAAATGTAAACTGGAACACATATGCAAATGCAGCTATCCTAAAGAACCCAAACAAATCATGGTACAAATGTGTTGTGCATTTCTAACCACACAGAATATTTCCTGGGAGTGTTATGCAAAAGGAGGAAGCATTTTCAAAATATCTTGGGGGACTTGGTAGTAAACCCTGTTTCAAGATGATGGTGCAGGAGGCCCCATCCAGACTAATCAAATTAAACCCGAACCTCATGAAAATGATTTTAGATTACACAAAATTATGTTGGTATAGAAAAGCAATGGAAAGTTTCTCTGGTGGAAAATATTAAAAATCAGTTCTTAACCAAGATCTGTCTTTGGCACTAATTGGAACTCAAATGTCTCTTGGAAAGAGGAAAATAAATGGATTATAATGATAACATTAAGCACTTTCTTTTGTCCCTGCTTTGAGGGTATTTTTTTTCCTCCCAAGAGATCAAACCTGTTTCTGACCTATTTCGCAGCTGCAGAATTGCAGTTGTTGAGTGCATGCGGTAGATTACATATTTTCAATTATTTAATGGAAATTAGAAGAAAAATCAGTAGTATCAGTAGCCTTCTTTTAATTTTCTGGGATTAAGTATATTGGGTAATCCAGTTAGATGTTTCATGTGTAAACAGAAAATGTATGGTTGAGTTTAAATGAGATACTGTCAAATATTTGCATCACTCTCAATTGTTATAGTATCATTTTACAAATCTTGACACAGAAATAACTTTCTCAGTGATTGGTTTATTTCCTTCTATGTAGAGTTGAGAAATGGCCTTCTATATTTTTGCTGGTTGATATCTTTAGGGTATGTAGTGGGGACAAGAAAGACCTTTGGTTTATGCCATGGTGGATACTGACTTTCCACATTTGTGACCCTGATCCAAACAATAGAGGCTCCTGGGACATGATGTAATGTAGCAGGTATGCAGTTTCACTTGGCTCGTCCAGTAGTAAAGCTGTGCTGTGTTCTGGAGGAAAGTGCTTGTGGAGAGGTGAAGGCTGTCAGGCAAAAACAATGAGAAGTATTTTGTGGATTACTAGTTTGAGTTGACCCTTCCATGGAACACTTGCATATATTTTGGGTTTTTTAAACTGTTTTGTAATACAAACCACTGTAGGCTTTTTTTCAGGGAAAGAAACTGGCAAAGCTACCTCTGAATATTCCTTGCCAAAGAACTCATGGGGAAACCATAAGTCAGGAGGCAAATTGAAGGCACACATACTAAGGCATACACAATGCTCATTGCATTGTAAGTCACGTTTTGAAGTACTACGTGTACAAAAATGCTTTTACAGGAAGATGGTGAAGGAGGTCTAGAGAAGCAAACCATTTCGAGTTGGGATGGGGCAGCATGTGTGCAGTAAACAATGCAATAAGATTTGAGCTTGGTATGAATGGGATTGTACACTAGGTAATCCTACTGTAGCTGTGTGTGCTTCCATACAACAGGCAAGGTAAGCAGCAGCTCTCTCCAGAATTACCGACTGAGAAGGGAAATAAGGGGGGAAAAGGAAACAGATTGAATTACTTAATCCGCTATTCTGGCTTGTTGACGAATCATAGATCTATAATTTCTGCCTCTAAAATAAGACATTATAAGAAAAGTGAAGGCTGTTGAAAAGAAAAAAATAATCACAGAATGCATTTTGGAAGAAGCCTTTCAAATGTTTTGTTTACCAGCTAGGCTTAATTGACCTGTTTTTTTCTAATGTGTATAAAAAATCTTCTGAAACCTGTTGAACTGCTATTCTTTATTATGGTATAAGAACCCTCTATCTTTCATGACATAATAGTCACACTTTTTCCCTTTGGGTAGAGGTGAAAGGGGGAGGGTGCAACTATTACGTGGTGAATATATATATATATATATATATATATATATATATATATATATAGCACCCATGGGGCTTCTCTCAGCTGCCAGCCAAGGGAAACCCTGTAGCGGCAAGAGCTCTGAGGCCTTCCTCAGCTGCCACCAGCAGAAGGAGGCCTCATAGCTCCCGGGCAGGCTGCTAACCAAGAGAGAACCTGCAGCTCTGGCTGGCAAGTGCATGAGTGTGTCAGCCTTCTCCCACCTGCATGGCTGCAGGAGGGAGCTACAAGGTCTCTTTTGGCTGGCAATTGCCAAGAGAGACCTTGTAGCTCTCATGCCCTCAGCCGTCTACATGCCTCCTGCTTGGAGCTAGGGGGGCTTCCTTCAACTGCGAAGCCTCATAGCTCCAAGAGACAAGTGTATGCATAGGTTGTGTCTATTATGCAAGTAATTAGTAAATACTAAAACCGGGACCCCCCAAAATGGGGAATGTGACTATTATGCAATGTTGACTGTTATACAATGAAATGCAGTATTTCTATACTTTCCATGTTATTTTTACACCTAATACCAAAGTTTGTTAAAGAAATAAGACTCAGGAACACACCTACTTCATTAACTGGGATATATTTATATACCATGCTTAAGAAAACCCTTTGAAATTCATGGGGTCATTTTAAGTCATCAGGCAGCTTGAAGGCGAGAGCTATACAAAGGATGGTTATTTATTATAATTGCTCATTTTATTTATATCCCAAACTACCCTACAAAATCAAGACTTAAAATGTTCTAGAGCACTGTTTCTCAACCTTCGAAATTCCACAACCCCTTAATACAGTTCCTCATGTTGTGGTGACCCCCAACTTTAAAATTATTTTCGTTGCTACTTCAAAACTAATTTTGCTACTGTTATGGCTCGTTGTGTAAATATCTGATATGCAGAATGCATTTTCATTTACTGGACCAAATGTGGCACAAATACCTGGTGAGGTTGCAGGGGGTGGGGGGTGGGGATGTACTGATTTTGTCATTTGGGAGTTGTAGTTGCTAGGATTTATAGTTCACCTACAGTCAAAGAGCATTCTGAACCCCACCAATGATGGAATTGAGCTAAACTTGGCACACAGAACTCCCATGACCAACAGAAAATACGAGAATGGTTTGGTGGGCATTGACCTTGAGTTTTGGAGTTGTAGTTCACCTAAATCCAGAGAGCACTGTGGACTCAAACAATGATGGATCTGGACCAAACTTGGCACAGATCCTCAATATTTCCAAATGTGAACACTGGTGGAGTTTGGGAGAAATATAGCTTGACATTTGGGAGTTGTAGTTGCTGGGATTTATAGTTCACCTACAATCAAAGAACCCCACCAACGATAGAATTGGGCCAAACTTTCTACACAGAACCCCCATGACCAACAGAAAATACTGTGTTTTCTGATGGTCTTTGGCGACCCCTCTGACACCTCTTTGCTACCCCTCCAGGGGTCCCGACCCCCAGGTTGAGAATCGCTGTTCTAGAGGAAATTCCTAGTGTGTATGCTATTTCATAACACAAGCAATCACCAAACTGCACCAAATGGTAGGTATCTACCATCTAGCATCTGGTGCTGCAATATTGGAAATTTCTGCTGGCTATGCAGAGATGACTACATAAAAGTGCCAGTTCCTGGAAATGAACTGTGAACCAGTTAAGAGCCTACATTTGGACAGTACCAAGTAGATTAATCAGGTTTCATAGTTGGATTCAACCCCCAATGTGGCATTTTCAGCTTTATTTTCAGGATATTGTCTCTTGAGTTTATAAATTGTGGTACTCCCATTGCTTTTCTACTATCCATAAGAAATGGGCTTTCCCCCCGTCCTATTTTATGTTTGGAGGTTAAGAGATAAAGTGGGAACTCACATTTATTGAAGCAGGTCAATTACTTGAAACAAGGTTCCTGTGCATTTAGAACATATGGAAAAGATCCATGTTAATTCTACCAGCCAGAGGTGAGCAACAATGGCACAAGACAGGAGTCAAAGCTTTATCGTACGGGCGGTGACCAGTGTGCAGGGACTGAAAGTCACAATGTACTTGGCTGGAATGACAGCATTGCTGTGTCCCTATGAAAAGATTCTTCCCTTTGTGCATGTGTGTGTGGTGTGTGTAATATTTTCATTCCTTTTCCTGAGCGCAGGTCACATCGCAGGCCGCCCTGCTCCGCACAGCCAACCTCGCCACCTTTTTGCTTTTGTAATCAGGCTGCAGATGTGCTTGATGATTGAACAATTTCTGCGCACCGCCGCTCCTGCTCCCAGCGGAGTCCAGCAGGCTCGCTTATGCAAGCTGTCATCTCTTCTTTTTTTCAAAGCTTATGGGGTTGTGCCATCGTTGTGGCGGGAGGCTAGGAGAGGAGTTTTCGTGCATGCCGGTATCTAATAGACATGTATGGGGGAAAGGGGGAGGGAGGAAATTAGAAAGCACAGGGCTGCAGAATGGCTTTTCACAGCCCAGCATGACCGCCCTCACTCACAGCTCAAGCCACCATAAATTAAATAAATCCATTCCCACCCCTCGCTGTGACTGTGTGCGTGCGGGCAGCAGGCAGGCACTGAAACACACACACAGACACACAGACACAACCTGCTTGCTTGCTCTTGGAGTCCAAAGACGATAGAAAGTCTTCTGGGGATTATTGCCCATTTGTTGAGTGACAATGGAAAGCTTTGCCGCACAAATATCTCTCCACTCTTGGCTGGCACGACAAGTCCTTCTTTTGCCTCGCATCTGGTCCCTTTTTAACAGCCCCAAGCCAGCCACAGTAGCTATTTAGTTGCTTGTGGTAAATAAAGCTTTATTAAAACCGACTTCCTCTCCCTCCTGCCCCCCACCCGAAGGGCTTAATTATTAAAATGGCCCTTCACCTGACATTTCCATGCCACTTATTTGGTTTTTGAAGTACCCTTTCACTGAAGGGAGTAAACCAATTGTTGTGGAAGGATGTTTGGGCAGCTCCAAAACATTTTGAGGTGAAATCTGAGTGCATCTTGACAAGTCGTCATAATTTATTTGAGGTACTTATTGATGACATGACTTTTTTGTCTATAAATCTATGCATCCAGTCACCTTTCTTACCCAATTGGAGAATGGCCCACACATGATTACAGAGATATGATCCCACTATTACTTCCATGGCTGCATCCTATGGGCTCCTGGGGTTTGTAGTTTGATCAGAAGTACTATAAAGGTGATCTACCAGAGAATTAAAATTATCCCTCCCTAAATGGCCAATCCTAGGATTCTACCAGGTGTTGCCTCGGCAGTTAAAGTGAAATCATAGCACTATTATAGCTGTGTGGTGTGAAAGGTCCCAAATTCACAATTTGTTGTTGCCCCTTTTCCCAGTGATACTTCTTAAAGGACATGTAGCTGTAGTGGCCAAAGGCACTTTTGTCCCCTTTTGGGGGATCACAGTAGTTCACACCTTAATTAGGCTATTGTAATGTTTTCTATGTAGGGTTTGCCTTGAAAAGTGTTCAAAAGTTACAAGTAGTGGCCAAATAGTTGCCTAGTTTGAACTCCAGTTTTCCTTCAAGGTCAATTCAAGACATAGCTCTAAATAGGACTGAGGATGGCTCATCCTTCCTAGAATTTGAGCCCTGTTCCATGTTCCACCATTCCTAGATTATATTCATACTAGAGACCTATAGCTGTTTGACAGCACATTAACTGCCATGGCTCAATGCCATAGAATTTAGGGATTTACAGTTTTCTGAGATGCTTATCCTTCCCTGTCAAAGAACTCTAGTGTCACAACAAACTACAAACCTATGCATCCTGTGTCATGCATAGGATGATGCATGACAGTTAAAGTGGCATGTAACAGAAATAAGTCTGCTGTATGGATAGTCTTCTAGAAACCTGGTGTCTAACAGGCAACAAGACTTTAGCAGCTTGGTTGTAGAGCTCCCTCTCAAGTGAAGACAGAGTGGCTCCATTCATTTTGAACTTACAATGACACTGCTTTGTATGATCTTTGGTTCTTGAAATCAAAGTTGGCTGTTGGCATAGTGTGTGTGCATTTTTCTTTTCAAAAGTTTGGCTTTTTCCAAATGCTTTTGTACATTGCTGAGCTTCTAGTGGGCTGAGAAGGAGTAAACAAATCATACTTTAAACTAGAGTAAAAATTGAGTGTACTCTGACCTGATGATGTTTGTCCAGATTTGAAAGGTTTACCACTGTTGGCTCTGGGATTTGATAAACTTGGCAATAACTAACCCATTGAGAGAAGGGTGCTCCATTTATTCCTAATTATTCTATTTCAGTGTGGCTTTATTCCTAATTTGTTCTATTTCAGTGTGGCTTTACAAAATTTACTTGGCATCAGGTACACCTCTGAGTTGAGAAGAGAGCTCCATTCAAACTTTCCTTCAGAGCTGTCATGGCTCAATTGTTCCCACCATCAACGAATTTCCCAAACTCTCCTTTCTGCTCACTATTAATAATGACCTTTTATACTTTAAAGCAGTAGTTCCCAGCCTTTCTTTGACCAAGGACCACTTGACCAGGGACCGCTCTCCAACATTAATACCAAAGGGGTTACAATTCAGTTTTTGAACAACTTTAGATTCGGTTTGGTTATTTGGGGTGTTGATTCAGAAAATTGCATTGGCTAGACCACATCAGCTCTAGTTTCTGGTACAGAACATATGCCATCAAGTAGTCACCATCTGCTCGCCCACAGAAACCCATATTTAGTAACCCCTGGCACTATAAGAGGGTTTTGTGAGACCAGTCGTTCTCGTTGCAACGGTGTCGTCATGGTGAGGCTGTGGACCATATTTGGTTCTTGCAGACCACTGGTGGTCCATGGACAACAGATTGGTAACCACTGCTTTAAGCCATGCATTATACAAGTATAGGTAACTTCATATTTCATTGCAAGTGCAAAATTTTGCTGAGGTCATCACAAAATTATCCTCCAAATCTTGTAGTCTTTAGGTTTCCCCCTCTATTATTCAGTTGTTTTTCCCCCAAAAAATTGTTTCCTTGGATTGTTTGAAAGTCATAGCAATCACGCCTGTAGCCGGGGGGGGGGGGGGTGTTTAGGGGTTCAACCCCCCCCCCCCCCCAATTTTTCAGGTTAAAAAAACCTGGTTTACTCATGAATTTTAACTGGTTAACCAAATCCCCATGCTAAGTCTATGAGATGCAAAAAATCAAGAGTCCCTCCAGAACTGCAAGCACTATCACAAGCAAATATTGACAATTTATTCACACTGTCATTGCTTGCAGCAATAGCTGATGTAGTGAAGCAACCAATTTGGGGGGGGGGGTGTTGAATGCTCTCATTAAGGAGGCCAGACTTGGTGGAGGTGGTTGACAGGGGCGGAGCTGCAGGCTATTGAAGGCTGCTCTGCCCCCTGCTGTGCTATTTGCTTCAGTGTGAGCTAGGAGGCAGGTTTCAACCTCCCTGTGAAATTTTCAACCCCCCTCCCCCAAAATTTTGAACCCCTCCTGAAATTTTTTTCAGGCTACGGCCCTGATAGCAATGGTAGAAATGTGCACGAATCTAGGTGTCTCCTTGTTTCAATTTTCTGTATTGCCTTTGCAAGCCACTTACTCTTAGCTCCATGTCTCTCCTCGCAATCTGTGATATGGACATAATAAGACCATCTACTATTGCACGACTATTTTAAAGTAATACAGAATGCAATCGATATACCATACCGATCTTTCTCATGTCAGGACTCTTTTATAATTTGCTTATTTCCCTTGGTTACTTGATGAAAGATGTATGTGTTTGAATAGGTAAAAACATTTGAATGCAATATGGCCAGGTTATGTGAGGTCAGTTTTATTGCGAAAACTAATGCATTTCAATATCAATAGGAAGCCTTTATAAAGTGACCAATTGTCTTTTCTTGTCTTCTACATTTGTTACAAGCATTATATGTGCGAGCATAAATTAATCTGCCTCTCCCCCTTTTTTATGTTAAATCTATGGGCTTATGCATATTTAACTGTACAAGTTGCCAGGATTGGTGTGGTCGACTTGACATTGGAACACATTGGATCAAACGGCGCTTTCTGCCTTGTCTCTCAAGGCAGGCCTTTTTGAGCCTAGCTGTCAGGGACTATGACTGCTAGTCCTTAGCTCTCTATTTGCTAGCGCCAGAGGTGTGAAAAATGGCAACGAATGGGGAGATGGTTAATCAATAACTGCAAGGTCAGGCAGAGAGTGTCAGTTTTAGTACTCCCTGTTAGGAAGCAGAGGCTGAGGATTTGTAGGGACTTGTAAAAGGCTTAAAAAGAAGCACAAGGCAGTGCGATCTGAATGGAGAAAAATGAAAGCGCATTCCTCTTCTGCAGAAAAGGGAGTCCTCTGCCGGCTGGCTTGGGAAACAAGCACTTTCCTGACCAAAGGCATGAACCCATAAAGCCCCGTAAGTGCTGGCAGGCTTATTGTGTGCATAAAGAAATGAATGTGGCTCTGTCCAGCAATGAGGCTTTTTCCTACTGATTTTTAAAGATATGACAACAATAAGTGCAAATAGATCTCTTTGTGTGCATATGTGTGAGAGGGAACACAGAAAAAATGCATGCATTTTCTTCCTAAAACTGTTTTTGGGAGATGATCAGCAAATGCCTCTCTCACTCAAACCACATTATCTATTATATCAATGTCGGTGGGTGTGATTCATGCCTGCTCGGGGTCAGATTTTTATAACCTCTTAACATGTATGCTTTTAGGCAATATTAAAACCTAAATTAAGAGGAAGACCAGATTTCAGAATAAAATGCTGTAAAAGAAACAGAGACAAGCCGAGATTTGCATTGCACTATTTTTTTTAAAATGCAAATATTCCTAGTTTGTACTTGTAGAGTAAGCTCCATATAACCTTTCACTTTTGAAAAATTCTACAGCTTTATTGGTAGCAATACAAAGTTCATTTGGGGTTTATGATTTTCCAGGTATACAATTGTTTTTGCTGCTGAATGCAAAGAGATCTCAGAAAGAGCATGGTAGCGATGGAAAGAATATTCATAATTATTTCTTCTTTTCCTGGTTGAAAAACAGGTTTCGCAGCATTAAGGAAACCATGCTGGGAAGAATAATAGACCAGAGAGAATTTTGTATAATTTTCTCCTTGTATTCATATGTCCTGAAGTGTTGCAGAGGAATTGTTCTACAGAGAAAAAAAATGCAGAATTTTTTCTGCAAGCCCCCTCCTCTGTTTCCAGCATAAGAAACCCATATTCTATGCAGAATACAAAATATGGTTGTTGTTGTTGTTGTTGTTTTAAAAAATAACTTTTTTTTTCCCTTTCGAATGTCCAGATATGATGAGTACTGTGGGGGAATATTTGCTTTCACCCATGGTGAGGAATAAACTATTGTGATTTTGAGGATGAAATAATTGAGGGTTTATATAATTAGAATATCAGTTACCAGTGTGAGCCCTATATTGAGTTGAGGAAAAGAACCCATGTTCAAAATGTTTGTTCCTAGTTAGTACTTGTGAGTAAATAGTATTAAATAGTACTAACTAATCATTTTAAAAGAAATGAATATGTTTGTAAATTTTTAATCCAGTTGCTAAATTGGTGGGTCTGGCGTAAGTGTTGATTTAATGTTCATCTACTGAATCAGTGGGTCTGTTCCAACTGGGGTTCTAGCTGTTCTAGCAATAAGATTTGGACCTGGGTGCCAAAGACATTTGGAAATAAAACCCTCACTTAAATATAGAGCTCTCAAATTGGCACTATTAAAAATCATTCAAGTGAAAAAGCCTGATTTCATATATTAAAAATCCTGCCTGATCATTTGCATGTATAATATGTCACTTGTTTGCAGTCCTGGGAGGAATAGCATTTTAAACCAATTAATTGTTTTTAACCCCCAGATGTGTGTTAATGCTCCCATCTTTTTCTCTGCGCAGAACTCCACCCACAACTTTAGCCAGCTCTTTTCTGAATGTTTTAACTGATCAATTAGTTGGTATAGTCCCCTCCCACCTTGTTTGTAGCCTAGCTCGGTACTTAATCAAAGCTGCTTAATAGATACCCATTGTCTGCCCTTGCTAATGCCTCTCAGCGTATAGAGACAGGGAGCAAATTGTTCAGTGTTGTCTGACTGATGAAACATCACTGGCTGTTTCTGGCCATAAAAGACTTCAAAATCCATAGGTTTTGTTAGTCCATTTTGTTCAGAAGGGAGCTCAATCTGTTTGCAAAAAGGGAGAAAGGGAAAGGCACAGATTTTCAGGGCTCTTACCAAGAAGTGAATTCCTTCAATCCATTTCTTTAAAACCTCAAAGTCATTTTCACTATAACACTTATGAGTCTCAGTCATGAGGAGCCAAGGGAGAACACAGGGTGTTTCAAATAGATAGACCTGGTTTGAAATCACTATATATCTGCAAACACAAACCACCCATGAATAAACCTCCTACCACTTTAAAGGCTGGGGCTGAGAGTTTCAGATTATTGCTGCTAGATGCATTTCCTAGTGCACAAATAGCCCCTAGCCAGGCATGTAGCCGGGGGGGGGGGGGGGGCTTGAGAGGCTTCACCCCCCCCCCCCCAATTCTCATGGTGGTTCGCGAAAAGGCCTTACTGGTGCATTATTTAAACTGTTATGTTTATTCATATCATGATCTGATCACCATACTCAATATATCCCATATGCATGGGGGTATTGGGGTAATGATACAAAAGGTTTGCTAGGCTAGACCCTCTTTCACTCAGACTCAGCCCCCCCCCCCCCCCAGAATCAAACTCCGCTCCCCCCCCCCCTCTAATCAAAATCCTGGCTACAAGATGGCCTAATGAGATATTCTCCATTTGCAGAGTTGTTGTATGGTTTTTTGTGGCTCAAAACAGTTGGTAAAACTTGTTCTCTTGATAACTCATTCCACTATTTGTGTAACTGTAGCATGTTACCATCATGAAATGTACTGCTTTGAAATTGGTTCTGTATTACTCTTCTTACATGCAGACCCCACCACCACTACAACACTCTCTGCTCTAGTCATACGTTCCCGGGGCAATACAAGCCTTCCAGCATTTTATATGAGACTAGCTGTCCCCTGCCACATGTTGCTTTGGCCCAGTCTGGTGATCTGGAAAACAAAGTAATGAGAAAGTGTTAGTTTCTAATATATGTAATTTCTTTATGGTTGTGGGTAGACAGTATTTCTTGCTGTTTCTTTGTCAGTGTTGATGTGGAGAGTGTCTGGTTTGCCTACTCTGGAACATGCAACATATAATTGTCCTTCTTTAGGAGTCCTTTTCAAATCTCTCTGTGTGTGAATCATATATATCTATCTATATCTATAGCTGGATGGCTGTCAGGAGGGCTTTGATTATGTTTTCTTGCACTGGTGAAGGGAGTTGGACTGGATGGTCTTAAATATTTTCTGTTGGTCATGGGGGTTCTGTGTGGGAAGTTTGCCCCATTTCTGTCATTAGTGGGGCTATAAATCCCAGCAACTACAACTCCCAAATGACAAAATAAAAATTTTGAGTGATGGTCACTCCTTGCGTTATTAGGTGTCTTGTGGCCAAATTTGGCTGCAATTCATCCAGTGGTTTTTTAGTTATATTAATCCCACAAACAAAAATTACATTTTTATTTATATAGTTATAAATAACCACAAGGCCTATGGAGGATATTACTTAGTATTGCACCTGCTTTTTGTAGTTTTTTCTCCCCCACATCCTTTTATTCTTGGAAGTCTTTCTTGCTTCCTAATCAGCAAAGACCCAATCTCAGTGGCAGGGGTTTGGACTGGACACCCCTTGTGCTCTCTTCCAATTCTATGATTCTATGAATCTCCAGGTTACATACATAATTGCTCTGTGTTTTTCATAGTTCCAGACTTCAGAATTCCTTTCTCTACAGATTTGTCTGGTTGAGGGCTGTTTTTAATCTACCCTGAGTGCAATGGGGAGGATTCTGGAGAAGCTTTGGTGGAGTCTTTCAATTGATCTGGGCCATTGGCTATGGTGATAGGACTTTGATCTAGGGTTGTATGATCAGGGTGTGCATCCTGGAATGCAGCCAGTATTACCTTTCTACAGCCGTGCCTTCTGGGCAATCAGCTTCCTTCCAGGGAAATTTGCCTGCCATTACTGACTTTCTCACTGAAGAATCCTTGATAATCTCACAAGGCTCCCCGAACAAAGTTCATCAGTCACCACTCTGGTTGATATTACAGTAGACAGTGAAAATGGACTAGAATTCTTTCAAAGCAGTTTCAGTAAGTTTTACTCCCAAGACAAAGACCAGAACAAAAGATAGGTCAGCTTGGTATAGTCCCTTCCCCGTCTACTCATTCTTTTTAACATCAGTTTCTGTAATAACTGGAGATAAATTATTTTCTTTGCCTCTACCTTCAGATCCTTCTCTCTGAACAAGCTATTCCCATTCCCTTCCCTTGGCAGAGTTGGCAGCAGACTGGGCAACTAGAGAGCAGTGGCTTTCCATCTCCCTATCATGCTTTCTAATTGCATGAACAGGTGGAGAAGAGTACTGGAGGTGTAGTCCTTCCAAAACCTTTGAACTATAGCTCTCATAGTCCCCAGCATCACATTGTATCACAAAGAGAACAAGAAGGGAAGAGCTGCCTTTTGCTTTTCTGACATGGTTTTCACTGTTTCCGCTGTCAACAACGTAAGGTGAACACAAGTCTATGTTGGTTTTCCAGTCAACTTGGACTGATTGAGAAAATTTCCCAAGTTTCTACAATTTCAGTTTTATGACAAAACTGGCTCAAATAAGGAATCAGCCTCTGAGCTATCAGCCATTTTTAAATGGAAGAAGCCCAAGTGTTAGACCACAAAGAGGTGCATTGGTCAACCCCTGTGTGGGTTTATGAGAAAATTTTAAATATTATTTCATGTTTTACATAGTTTTGTCATGGTCCCAGATTTATTTATTTTTCTGCAGCATGCAGTTTTGAAATAGTTCCAGTTTTATTTCATTGCTTTAAAAATGTCAAGTTTGAAACTACCCATGCATGATGTATTGTCGAAGGTTTTCATGGCCGGAATCACTGGGTTGTTGTAGGTTTTTCCGGGCTATATGGCCATGTTCTGGAGGCAATTTTTCTCCTGACGTTTCGCCTGCATCTATGGCAAGCATCCTCAGAGGTAGTGAGGTCTATATTACTATCCTCGGAGGGTAGTAATACCCATGCATGGTCTGAAGAGACATGGGACTTATCAATTCTACTGAATGGTCTTTTTCACCTTATTGCCTTTAACATTGGGGAGTAACAGATAGACAAATTAGATGGGTATGCCTTACTGCTCATGCAGGAAATGTAAAACTGGCAGCAAGGGGCATTAATGCTGAACAGTGCGTCTAATTTCAATCTGGACACAGAATGAGGTGGTGAACATGTTGATTGACTGCAGGACAAGTGGCAAGTGCTGCCCTAGGAATTGTATCCAAGTGACCACATTTTTTTATGAAAGACTTTTCTTTGTGCTCCTGCTAGGGTACCTTGCATGTGTATTTAAAGTGCTTTTCTCCTTTCCATTGGTTCTCAACCTTTGGACCTCCAGATGCTTTGGACTTCAGCTCCCAGAGTTCCTAACATCTGATAATCTGTCTGGGATTTCTGGTATTCTGGATTTCTGGACACCTGGAGTTAGGAACCACTGCAAGCAGATAATGTTGTTAGCCATGTTGTGTTTTGTATCTATATTTATATTGCTGCTCATTTCAAACACAATGGTAGCTTTACCCAACCTGGTTCCCTCAGATATTTTGGACTGGAACTCCTACCAATTTCATCCAGGATGATCAAAGTTGTGTGATTCCATGTTGTAGTTGAAAACATCTGCAACACATTAAATTAGTGACTAGATTGGTCTTTCTTTTAATTATAAAGTTTTTATACCATCCTCTCCATTCCTACTACAGATGTTTTCATTAATGATGCAAACATGTAGCTAAGTTTCCAGTGTTGCAGATACTGAATTATTCCTTGCTATCCAAGTCAGATAAACTTCTGTATAATATTTGTTCACACTCTTCCTTTTTTGATTATAACTGCTAACTCTTAATCATTTTCTCGTGTATGTTGAATTACTCTATAGTTTCCTTGGCCCCGTAATCTGCTGCTAGTAGGAGATGCCTGATAATGTTGGGTGACAGCAATGGACGCCTGTCCTATTTCACCATTGAGTGAAATAAGGCTTTCTGAAAGTGCTCACTGCGTTTTGACCAGAGGCAATTATCATTTTAAGAGAAGGAAGAATTTGAGATAGAGGGTGAAAGAAAGGATAAACATTACTCACAAAATGAGGGGTAAAGCTATTCTGTTTCCTGCTCAAGATTCCTTTTGCTGACTTTTACTCCAGGAAAGAAATAAGAGGCTTTAATATGTGAGACACTGTATTTATTACTTTATATTTTTTTGGTAAATTGAGACAGCAAGGGTCAGGTGTGGGTGGTATCTGGATTGGGGGTATTAAGGGATACCAGGGACTATGGGACAGTTTTCAGATGAAAACAAGAACCAACCTAAAAAAAATCCTGTGCAATTTGTCTAGGGTTGCTAGGTTGAAAACTGGAGGTGACTCCTGTTCTTTTAATGGTTGTATAAGGAGCCCCAGGTGGCACAGTGGGTTAAACCCCTGTGCCGGCAGGACTGAAGACCGACACGTCGCAAGTTCGAATCCGGGGAGAGGCGGATGAGCTCCCTCTATTAACTCCAGCTCCTCATACGGTGACATGAGAGAAGCCTCCCACAAGGATGATAAAAACATTAAATCATCTGGGCGTCCCCTGGGCAACGTCCTTGCTGACGGCCAATTCTCTCACACCAGAAGCGACTTGCAGTTTCTCAAGTTGCTCCTGACATGACAAAAAATGGTTGTATACAATTTCAGAAGGTTTTACTTATCATGCAACTTGGTAACAAGCAGCATCTGCTGAAATTCTCTCTTATGCACAATCGTGAGTCCTCTGTAGTTTTCATTCTGACGGTCTAATATCACCATAAGTCCATCAGTGACTTGAAAGCACACAAACAGAGAGGATCTAAAGAATTATGTAGGTTCCTTGAGGTTTGATTAAAACTGGATCTATGACGGAGGCATGACATGCGAGAGTTGGGAGAAGCCACTGGTAGGATTCTTGGCAGATATTGCTGAACTTTGCCTAACCCTCTCCTTTGAGTTGTACCTCGTAGCATCCCTATGTGAAGCGACTGATGCTGTGTATTCAATATAGTATATTTTGTTAAGCTATGCACTCTGATTTCACTTTATATTGCCTACCCATGAACAATTAAAATGCAGAGTATTTTGTGGCATTTAAGATGGATCATTGCTGAAAAAGGTGTTGTGTCTGAGTTAGCTTATCACACGAGTAAATTCTGCTGGTGAAAGATTAAACTTTGAGATTGTTTGAAGATTCTGTAAACAAACGGAAGTATGTCTATGTTGCAAGTGAGCATTTTATCAACTGGCATTTTCAAAAAGGTCCTTGGATAGCATTTGCTATTTGAGAAGCTGGTGCTTGCATAGACTAACAATAATGTTTGTATATATGAAAAGGGCCTTTTTTATTTCACGAAGCATTATAATTCACTGACAGGAATTATTAAACCCTCTTGTGCATGAAGTATAGAGAAGGGAGCCTACAGTGCTATCATATGACCTCACTCATATGATGAGAGTGATTACTTTCTCTGAAGTCTTATGACATCAGAAGCCATTTGAGAAGCATTATTAGCAACTGCTCTATATAAATACCCTAATGGCACTGGATCCTATAATGGCACTGGACCCTATTAGAAGTTACGTAGGGTCAGTTCTGGTTAGTACTTGAATGAGAGATCACCAGCAAATACCAGGTGCTGTGAGTGGAAGAAACTGGCAAAACCACCTCTATGAAATGAATGGGTTCAAATTAAGTTCATCATCATCATCTTTATTTGTACCCCACCACCATCTCCCCAAAGGGGACTTGGGGTGACTAACATGAGGCCAAGCCCAAAATTACAGTCCAGCAAAATAACTTACAGACAAATTCAACTTGAGAACAAACTTAGAGAACCTATCTTGCTTGAAATTCAGGGACTTCCTGTATCTCCAATATCTTTGAATCCAGATGGAGAGAAAAAATATATACTGCATATACTCGAGTATAAGCCTAGTTTTTCAACCCTTGTTTTAGGGTGAAAAATTCCACCTTGGCTTATACACGAGTCAAGGTTATTTATTACTTTACTCTGTCATTACTATTATTTTTATTACATTTATTATTTTACTCTATTTATTATTGTTGTTATTATTATTATATTTATCATTTTACTTTATTATTATCATTACATTTATTATTTTACTCTATTTATGATTGTTATTATTACATATATTATTTCACTCTATTATTATTACATTTATTATTTTACTGTCCTTACTATTATTGGAAGAATACGTAAGCACATTTACATTGAAGAAGGTTAGGGCAGTCTTATCTTAAATTACAATTTTATATAAATATTCCAAATCATTTAACCTACTGATTCCTCAATTAATTTAATGTTATTGGCATCTATTTTCATTTTGAAATGTACCAGTAGCTGCTGAATTTCCCACCCTCGGCTGATACTCGAGTCAATCCGCTTTCCCAGTTTTTTTGTGGTAAAATTAAGTGGTTTGGTTTATATTCAGGTTGGCTTATACTCGAGTATATGCGGTAAGTTGAATCCTCTTGTAGCTGCAAACATTTGCTCTTTTTGTATAGCTAAGGTTTTATATTATGGATATCATAATGAGTATGGGAAATCTAATAAACATCAACAATTTTTGTAAGTATTTGAAAACTCAACAATGACAGTCCACCTGTGAAAATAAGAGGTTGTCATTTTCTTCTCTCTTTTTAATGCAAGCACTGAAACATCTAGAATCAAAGTTTGTAAGAAGGAGTAGAAGAAAATAAGAAGTCTTGCTGCTGGAATTGCATTGTAAATTATGGTGATGAGAGAACAGGAAGATGCCATGTTAAACCTAGTGTACAATAGGCTTAGGTATCATGCTGCCCTGGTGTTATGTGACCTTGGAATATTATGATTACTTAAGAAAGGAAAAAGCATTTGTTTTCAAGAGCACATGCCTCTTCTTTTTCTAGAAGGAATTTCCTACCACAAAGGCTAAATAGTTGGGGTGTTGTGTGGTTTCTGGATATATAGTTACAGTGGCATATTTAGGATCACATGCATTATAAGCTTTTGCTGGATTAAATTTTCTTCTTAGATTTTCTTCTTAGAGGTTGATCTTTTTCTTCCTTTCTTTTTATCTTGCAGCGTGAAAGATTTTAATGGCTTTCAGGTAGAATCCAAGTGGAGACAATCAAAATGAATTCTATGGACAGGCACATACAGCAGACCAACGATCGGCTGCAGTGCATAAAGCAGGTAAGCCAAAGACATGTTGTGAAAAAGAATGGATTAGCAAAAGCAGCCAGTGCATTTGATGTTCGGCTGCATCCTTCACGGTGCGTATATTGCATTTTCATCTGTGGTAGTTCTTGATATGTAAATGAAAAAAAAAACAGATTTGAACATAACCGCATGGCTTGCGAATATATTCATAATCTCTTATATTTTGTTCAGAAGGTTAACTGACATTGTATATTTGCATAGAGTGATCCAGAAACCAGTGCACCATCACAAAGGCAGGCACTTTCTTCTTTTTTTTTCTGTGTCTCCCCGCACTTTACAGCACTTCTGCAAGGTAGATTAGTCTGAAAATGATGGCTGGCATAAGGTCACTCAGTTTCGTAACCAAGTGGGGATTTGAGTTCTTATTTTCTTCATCTGGCATTTAATCTGTTCACTACATAATGACAATGTTTGGCTAAGTGATTGTGGAACATGAATGAATTCTTTTATCTTGACTGTGACAAATTTATTGTAGAAACATGTCATGTCATTGTTCCATTTTTTCCCAAGTAGAATGTGTAATAAATTAAATTAAACGTAAGTGGAAAGAGATACTGTCAAACAGGACTTCTTAAACTTTTTCCAACACGATCCCTTTCCACCTGAGAAATTTTTACGCAACCCTAAGAATATAGGCATTAAAAATAGATATAAAAATCAAACATTTACTGATAATAAATCAGCATTTGCAAGACTTGCTGAACAGGATGATTTTCTTTTTATGAAGTGCAGCAGAAGCATTTGCTCTGTAAACACTGCACATTGTTGCTAATAGATTTGGGTAAATGTCCAAAATCTTTTACTGTTGCCATTTTTTTTCATAACCAAAATCAAGTAGAGTTCTGAAGTATCTTTCCAAAAATCGAAAACAAACCACTTCAGTTTTTTTAAAATGTTGGGTGTGTGCTAATGGAAATACAGGGTTAGTCAAAATGCATAGGCCAATAAGCCATTCAATTGAATGGCTTATTGGCCTATGCATTTTGACTAACCCTGTACTTCAACAAGTGAAATGTAATGGAGAAAGTAGATAGAAGACATTTTGTCCACCATTGCTTACGACTTGTGCAAAAGTCATCATCAATGAAACACAAATTCTGAAAATTTTGTAGGTGGTACACCTGGAGAGCACGGCTTTCCAGGTGTAGCCATCCGGTTAGCTTTCTGCTTCCTCTGCTTTCTTTTTTCTTTCTACAAAAGATCCCTTAAGAAGGAAAAGACAAATACAATGGCTTTTCCTGTTAACAGTGCATTATAACACCCATAGAGATGTGTTGTCGAAGGCTTTCATGACCTCATAACCATCTGCTGCGATGCAACCTGAGCTCTGCTACATGCACAATGGAGGACCTTCTTATAGTAACCCAGAGACACTCCAAGTGGCCAGCTACTGGTCGAGGACATTTAATCAACTACCAAACTTGCAAACTTTGTGTTTTGTTTGTTTGTTTGTTTGTTTGTTAAAAATGCAATACAACTGTTTGGCTTGCTTCTGACACGATAAATAAATAACCCCCGAGGATGCCTGCCACAGATGTGGGCAAAACATCAGGAGATAATGCTTCTGGAACATGGCCATACAGCCCGGAAAACTCACAGCCACTCGTAGAGATGATACCTCCACCACTACCAACCTTGTGAAAAAGAACAAAGAATATTGCTTTGATTTTGACCTTCTATCACAGTGGTTCCCAAACTTATTTGGCCTACCCCCTGGAAATCAATTGTTCTAAATCTTGTCTTCTTTCTTTTATGCTTTCACCACCGCCTTACAGTTATTCATCGCCCCCAAATGCACCTGTGGCCTTTACCCCCCCCCCCCAGATCGCTGCAGCACCCACCAGGGGGAGGTAACGCCCACTTTGGGAATCACTGTTCTATCATTTTATTGACTTGTTGGTAGCAACCAGTTCTCCAAGGAGAGAGATGGTTCTCCCTGTACTTTTCACCGATCTTGCAAAACATTGCATATTATCATCTGTGTTTTGCTCCGAATGAATCATATATAATAAAGGATCAAGGCAGGATTTCCCTCCCTTTTAAACTCCCAAGGAACGTTGGTACAAGAAGACCACTCTTTTCTATTACTTGTTTTCCTACTCTCCTAAACATCACTTATTTTCCCTCTTCCAAACTGAAAAAAAATTGAATCTTTAGATAGGATGTGAGACAAAGACAAGAGCCACTTTAAAACAAAAAAAAGCTCAAATGATGAGAGAGATGAAATTATTTGCTTGCTTTAAAAAGTCCTATGGGAAAACCTGCATCTAGCATATCTGGCCTTTTTCTTGCCAAACATACTAGGACCCCATGGGATCAAGCTCTGCAAAAATGA
Source organism: Anolis sagrei (assembly GCF_037176765.1). Taxonomy (NCBI): domain Eukaryota; kingdom Metazoa; phylum Chordata; class Lepidosauria; order Squamata; family Anolidae; genus Anolis; species Anolis sagrei. The sequence goes on from NC_090023.1 coordinate 152,913,632, forward strand.
AGCTGCCCTAAAGGGTTTCCTTCCAATGTAAACTGTTTTTTCCTTCTATGTTTGCGATATTTTTGTTCTTGCTGTGTGCATTAGGCTCCTTCTTAACCAAGAGAGATGACCTAGCTGAGTAATTGTTTATATCTGGGGTTTTCAGAGGCAGCCCTGATCACCAAAGAAAGGGCAGGATGCTTTCTTGTTCAGTAGCCTTTAGTTGCACTCAATATGAGAATAAATACTGTACGTGTGTAACCGCATGCAATTTTGACTAAACATGAAAGGTTGGACACTATTCTTCGTTGTATGCTTTTTAAACAAAGGACTGTCTGTCAGAGTTGCTTTAGTCATGGACTCTTCAGATCAGCAGGGATTCCTTCTGATCCCTTTCAGCACTACAGTTCTGTGATTCTGTAGGTAAAATCCACTTGCAGGTTCCCCAGCCCAGACATTATGGTTCTGGCCCAACTTACCTGTCCGAACGCATCTCCTCCTATGAACCAGCTAGGACGTTAAGATCATGTGGGGAGGCCCTGCTCTCAGACCCGTCTGAATCACAAGTACGTCTGGCGGGGACAAGAGACGGGGCCTTCTCAGTGATGGCCCCTCGGCTGTGGAATGTCCTTCCTACAGAAATTAGATCGGCCCCCTCCCTATTAGCATTTCAGAGGAAAGTGAAGACCTGGTTATTCAAGCAGACATTTGAATAGGCAGTGTATTGAATATAGGAATACGGAACAACGGATTATGAGATTGGATCTCAATTCTACCTATGAGATGCTAATGAGAAGTTTAACTGTTTATTATGTCATTGTTTTGATTGTTTTTTAACTGTTTTTATGAAGTTGAGCATTGAATTTTGCTATTGTTAACTGCTTTGAGTCGCCCAAGGGCTGAGAAAAGCGGTATATAAATGAAGTAAATAAAATAAATAAACAGGGACTGCACAGGAACTGTATGGATGCATTTTAGGGATTTAAAACTCAAAACATTGTTAACTGACTCTGAAATGCTTTAATTATTTTCCAGCATATTTTTTCTCTCTGGTTCACTGTTATTGAATAACCTCCAGCAAGTTCTCTTTTGGAGGACAGTCATCGGCAGATACCTCTTGGTTCAGGAACCAAAGATAAACCGATTAGAGGATTCTAGGAGACAAGTAAAGTTTCATGTATCTCAAAGAAAAGCAGTTCTGGTGTGCAAAGCATCGCATTACAAACAATTGAATAGAGCAGCGGTTCTCAACCTGTGGGTCCCCAGGTGTTTTGGCCTACAACTCCCAGACATCCCAGCCAGTTTACCAGCTGTTGGGATTTCTGAGAGGTGAAGACCAAAACATCTGGGGACCCACAGGTTGAGAACCACGGCAATAGAGGAAGGCCTTGTTACATGTAGAATCCTAACTGAGCTTGACATGTGTTAAAAACTGTATTTTTTGCATTTATATACTGCATTTCCTCTGTTAAAATCAGAAGAGTGCTCATGGTTTTCCTTATCTTCATGTTACTCTCACAACTGAGGATAGGTCATGATGATATAGATTGTGACACAGCCAAGGTCATCGAGTGAGCTTTGTTATCAATGGAGGTTTGAATTTCACAAGTCCCAGTTCAACACTTTGGCTGCCAAACCACAATGGATTTTGCTCAGTAAATGTTTAAAATAATATGCTATACTCAGAGAATCAGATTTCTCAGCAGTGATTGGGGGGATGAGGGTGACGGCATTGGGACGTAAGTGTCATTTGAATGAATCACAGAAGATTGCTGCTTATTGCATTAGTCTTCGACTCAGGTTGTACACAAGTCTAGGACATGTTGTACCAGGACCATTTCTATTTTCTTGTTATTTTTAGAAAGAAGGAGAAAAACCAAGACAACAGAAAAAAGAGGATGTAATAGATTTTAAAAAAGTAGGAAGGTCATATACTGATCTTCAATATGGATTCTAGAATTGAAACATTGAAAGCCAAAGGCCATATAACTATGCTTGTTCTAACTGGATGTTATGAAGAAGCTGGCAATGTGAAGCCATTCTCCCATAGCCATGTGAACTGGCTACTTAAATAGAAGCACTACCACCTGTACCTTATCAGAGCAATGAAGAACATTGCAGCAGCTGAAGGATAGATTATGAGCCTGAAAATTTTGGCAAAAATTTAAGTTCAGACACGTACAGACTAGATGGCCTTATGCAAGGTTCTCTGCCATTTATCTGCCATACAGGGATAGAAATTAGGCTCTAATATACAGTGAAATTATTAAAAATTACAGATTGTATAACACTTTGATCATGTAGGAAAGGAATACACACTCACAAAAAGATATATACACAAATACTCTAAACACCTTCGCAGAAGCATATGAGAAGCTCAGTCTGTCATTGAACATCGAGAAAACCAAAGTGCTCTTCCAACAGTCACCAGCCAATCCCTCTCCAATGCCAGAAATACAGCTTAATGGTGTAACATGAGAAAATTAGAAAATGTTGAACATTTCTGCTACCTTGGCAGCCACCTCTCCACAAAAGTCAACATTGACACTGAAATATAACACCGCCTGAGCTCTGCGAGTGAAGCATTTTTCCGAATGAAGCACAGAGTGTTTGACATCTGTATGGAGACAAAGGTGCTTGTTTATAAAGCTATTGTCCTCCCAACCCTGCTATACGCCTGCGGGATGTGGACTGTTTACAGACATCACATGCAACTCCTAGAACTATTCCATCAACGTTGCCTCTGAAAAATCCTGCAAATCTCTTGGGAAGACAAGTGGACAAATGTCTGCATGCTGGAAGAAGTAAAGACCACCAGCATTGAAGCCATGGTCTTCTGCCATCAACTCCGCTGGACTGGCGACATTGTCCGGATGCCCGGCCACCGTCTCCCAAAGCAGTTGCTCTACTCCGAACTCAAGAATGGAAAATGGAATGTTGGTGGGCAGGTAAAGAGATTTAAAGATGGGCTCAAAGCCAACCTTAAAAACTCTGACATGGACATTGAGAACTGGGAAGCCCTGGCCCTTGTGCAATCCAGCTGGAGGTCAGCTGTGACCAGCAGTGCTGTAGAATTTGAAGAGGCACGAATGGAGGGCGAAAGAGAGAAGCATGCCAAGAGGAAGGCGAGTCAAGCCAACCCCAACCGGGACCGCCCTCCACTTGGAAACCAATGCCCTCACTGTGGGAGAAGATGCAGATCAGGAATAGGGCTCCACAGTCACCTACGGACCCACCGCCAATACACCGATCCTACTCGGACAACGAGGGATCGCCTAAGAGAGAGAACATGCATGCACACTTCCTTGCAAAACTACTCAGCTTTGCAATACATTAGAAACTTGTTCCTCCTCATATTGGTGCATTTTCACTCACTTTACCCAGCCACTTATTCCAAGGAGCTCTTTCTGCTCCATTCAATTAAGTTCCTTTTTCCTTATGTACTCATCCATGCACACAGTGCACTTTCTCTTCCCTCCTCTTTGTTTTGTTCTTTCACTCAGTGTTTCCTTTACTCACTCTCTTCCACACTCATTTTATCCTCTTGCCACCCTCTCTTTTTCTTTGTCCTGGCAAGGGGAGACAAGACTCATGATCAACATGTTATTTTCTCTACTGTGTCTATGTTCTATGTGAAACAGCCTCAGCCTGGCCTTTTAGAGATTTGTAGGTGCCAAACCTGTCTGCGACTTTCTGTTTAGGAAAGTCTGTCACCTATTGATTGAAGATGGTACTACAGACTGTAAATATATTTAAATTTATTAAAATTCAGTATTTTTTTTCCTTTGGTATTTGTGCAAAGTCAGTTGCTATAAACCAGTGCTTGTCATCATGCTGGTTCCTGAACCAATGCCGGTTCCCATTCACCGTTTCCAGGAGAGTCCAGGAAAGTTTCCAAGAATGATAGAAACAATTGTACCCAATGAGTATAAATTCAGTGCCAGTCCCTGGCACATGGAGGAAAAATAATAATTGCCAGTCTCCCTCGTCAGATACCCTGAGAAGCACTTCTGAAGACAATAATATAGTATTTCACCATTTCCGATGTCTTGAGTGGTACATGATTATAGCATGTTGAATCACCTACTGGGAAAATATTGAAGGTGAGCTGGAATGGCCATGAACTTCAAGCACATAAGCAGAAACTATTGACTAGATGCTGTCCGGAGGCTTTTTCTGAAATGAGTCTCAAAAGATTCATGTTCTGTTATGAAATGTTGAGAAATATCTGACTGGATAATAGTGTACTGCTCAGTGGACTCTGTCAGTTCTAGCAAAAACATTTCACGTTCCCACCTTACTAGAAGTATAATTCAAACCTCTGTCCTAAGAGAGACACCATTGACAGAGACTTTCAGATTTTTTTTCTTTATATCTGAGGACAGATATTTTTAAGGAAGACTGTTATAACGTGGTCTGGTTAAAATTATGTGAAATATCAATAGTAATCGGGGACTTCTGCAGATGTCCTTATCCATATTTATTTGTTGTGTCAGGGCAACCAGTAAATTATATTACATTTCTAACAGAACAAAACAAACAAACAGACAAAATACAAAATTTGCGAGTTTGGTAGTTGATTAAATGTCCTTTGACCAGTATCTGGCCACTTGGAGTGCTTCTGGTGTTGCTGCAAGAAGGTCCTCCATTGTGCATATAGCAGGGCTCGGGTTGCATTGCAGCAGGTGGTCAATGGTTTGCTCTTCTCCACACTCGCATGTCGTGGATTCCACTTTGTGGCCCCATTTCTTAAGATTGGCTCTGCATCTCGTGGTGCCAGAGCGCAGTCTGTTCAGCACCTTCCAAGTCGCCCAGTCTTCTGTGTGCCCAGGGGGGAGTCTCTCATTTGGTATCAGCCATTGGTTGAGGTTCTGGGTTTGAGCCTGCCACTTTTGGACTCTCGCTTGCTGAGGTGTTCCAGTGAGTGTCTCTGTAGATCTTAGAAAACTATTTCTAGTTTAAGTCATTGAAGTGCTGGCTGATACCCAAACAGGGGATGAGCTGGAGATGTCTCTGCCGTGGTCCTTTCACTATTGGCTGCTTCTTCCCGGCGGATGTCAGGTGGTGCAATACTGGCTAAGCAGTGTAATTTCTCCAGTGGTGTAGGGTGCAGACACCCCGTGATAATGCGGCATGTCTCATTAAGAGCCGCATCTACTGTTTTAGTGTGGGGAGATGTGTTCCACACTGGGCATGCGTACTCAGCAACAGAGTAGCATAGCGCAAGGGCAGATGTCTTCACTGTGTCTAGTTGTGATCCCCAGGTTGTGCTAGTCAGCTTTCGTATGATATTGTTTCAAGCACCCACTTTTTGCTTGATGTTCAGGCAGTGCTTCTTGTAGGTAAGAGCACGGTCCAGAGTGACTCCCAGGTATTTGGATGCGCTGCAACGCTCCAGTGCGATTCCTTCCCAGGTGATCCTCAGAGCTTGGGATGCTTGTCTGTTCTTGAGATGAAAAGCACATGTCTGTGTTTTAGATGGATTAGGAATCAGCTGGTTTTCCCTGTAATAGGCAGTAAGAGCACCTAGAGCTTCGGAGAGCTTCTGTTCAACCATGTCAAAGCTCCCTGCTTGAGCAGTAATGGCACGATCATCAGCATAGATGAAACTCTCTGTCCCTTCTGGCAGTGGCTGGTCATTTGTGTAGATGTTGAACATGGATGGAGTGAGCACGCTTCCCTGAGGCAGGCCGTTCTTCTGTTTCCGCCATCTACTACTCTGGCCCTGGAACTCAACAAAAAAGATCCTTAACCTTGTCCATGGTAATGTATGGTTCCAAGTTTATTATTTCTGAGTCAGGAATTAAAACAGAATATTGGATGTCAAATCTATCTCCAATTCTTCGTTTGTTTGGAGTGTGATCAGTACACAGTGTCAATATCCACACATACAGAAAAGCAAACATGTCAAAGCTGTAGGAGCAAAATGCCTCATTTGTACAATTGGTTAGCTTTACAATAGTCTAACCTCCATCTAGCTTTGTGAAACCTCTCCAGCTTCAAATCTTTTTCTCCTTCCTCTGTCTGCCTATCTGTCGGAATGCACTTTCCTCCCACACTGAAAAATGTTCAGGGGGGAAGCGGCACTGATAAGCACCAGCTATTCTTCACTTCTCAAGCCAATCAGAGGCATGTCAATTGACATTCCACCCATGGTTAATCCTTCCGTCCTGGAAGGATGCCCCTTTTGACGCCAAGAGTTAGGAAATAGGTGAAGAAACTGAATTCAAGGATGGGAGGGTAGCTACAATATGCATGCTTACCAGGCAGGGCTGGGTGACTTTTGACACTGGGAAAACAGTTTGATTTTTATCAAAGCAGCAGTCCATTTTCCTTCATAGAATTGCTTTACCTGTTTATGATTGTATTTCTATGGTTTCACAAGCTTTGTGTTGCGGTGCTTCAGATTCTAGTTCTAGCGTTGCCTTAAAACAAAAAAACAGTGTAAGGTCATTGTAAGTTCTTAAAAACAAGGTAGCATATAATAAAGAACAGTGTTGCATGTTGAGAAGATGTACAGAAAGAGTCAGAGAGAAAGACAACATTCTGGCCTAGCAAAGAAAAAATATCTAGAGATATAGATAGGGTATGCTTTGAAATTAGAGTTTGATACTACACTGTTGTGTTTTATCCCATTGTGTTTTATTGGAATTTGTATTGTTGAAGGCTTTCGTGGTTGAAATTACTGGGTTGTTGTAGGTTTTTCGGGCTATATGGTCATGTTGTAGAAGCATTCTCTCCTGACGTTTCACTTGCAACTATGGCAAGCATCCTCAGAGGTTGTAAGGACCTCACAACCTCTGAGGATGCTTGCCATAGATGCAGGCGAAATGTTTGGCCCAGCCATTGGTTTTAAATGTTTATATGTCACTTTCAATTGTTTATTGCTTTTTTTGTTTATGTGATTTATATGATTTGTATTTTATTGAGTGTTTTGTTGATGTTTTGTTTATTGATGTTTGTTTATTGATGTATTTTGGGCTTGGTCTCATGTAAGCCGCACCGAGTCCCTTAGGGAGATGGTAGCGAGGTACAAATAAAGATTATTATTATTATTATTATTATTATTATTATTATTATTAAAAACCTACAACAACTCATTGCAATTTTCATGGAAGCCATTTATTAGCATCATGTGTCAAACTAATGGTGAATTCACACTGCCAAATGGATCAAAAAAGACTGTGGATGAACAATCTGTATCTATCTATACACATAATAAAAGTTAAAATATGTATGTGTGTGGATGGGGTGTCCACTTACACAACCAAGCTCCTGTCTCCACAAACAGCTATAGCTCCCACTTCTCAGCACCAAAGGCCCACCCTCCAATGACATTGCAGGTTATAGTGAGTGCCGTAAACATGTACAAGAGCCCTGCCAATGTCCTCCACAAATGCCATACTGCTCACCACCCAAGGGAATGCTTTCATACGAGGACAATATTTATTTATTTATTTATTTCTTATACTTGTATACCGCTGTTTCTCAGCCTGACCAACGACTCAACGCGGTTTACAACAAGGATAAAATCAACAACAATATACAATGTAAAACCACAAAGGCATAAAATACAATATTAATCCAACAATAAACAACACAATGCATCTCATAACTAAATATTGTCCTAGATTTTATGTGTTTCCTCCATCATAGACATCTCAGTGTTTCTTACTCTCTCAAGTAGTGTGAAATTTGCATGAGCCTTACCACTGCCTCTCACTTATCCCTTTTCTATTATTTTCTATGGCACACAGCAAACAGAGGTATTGATCAGCAACTGACTATACTAGAGAGGTTTTGGGAGAATTCAACATGATTCGTAGGACTTATAGGTCCTGGGATGTATAGTTCCCCTACAATCTAAGAGCTCACTGAACTCCACCAACAATGGCACACAGAACCCTATGGCCAACAAAAAAAATACTGGGGATCTTTGAAGGGATTTAGTGGAGTTGTAGTTCACCTAAATCCAGAGTGCACTACGAATACAAACAATGATGGATCTGGACCAAACTTGGCATGCATACCTGATATGCCCAAATTTGGAAACTAGTGGGTTTTGTGGGGAATTGGTCTGGACATTTTTGGAGTTGTAGGTACTTGGATTTATAGTTTATCTGCAATCAGTGAGCACTATGAATTCCACCAAATATGGAATTGAATCAAGCTCGGCACACAGAGCCCTCATGACCAGAAAAAAAATACTGGTGGTCTTTGGGGAAAATTCACCTTGATTTGTGGGAGTTGTAGTTTACCTACATCCAGAGAGCACTATGAACCTAAACACTGATGAATATTTACCAAACTAGGCACACATACCTGATATGTTGAAATTTGATTACTGGAGGGGTTTGGTGGGAACTGACCTTCCTTTCTGGGAATTGTAGTTCATCCACAACCAGAAAAACTGTGACCGCCAGCAGTGATGGACCTGGACTAAACTTGGCACACAGAACCCCCATGACTAACTTAACCTACTGGAGGGGTTTGAGAGGACTGACTCCCCATAGTGGGAGTTGTAGTTTACACTACAGCCAGAGAGCACACCGAACCCCACCAATGATACATCTAGAGTAAATTTGCCCAACAATAACAAATGTTTAGTACTGACAGGAATTTTCAAGGTTAACCTGGCATGATGTGAGTTGTTAATTCACCCACAACCTTATGCATTTTGTACAATTGAAAAAAATACTTTTTCAAATAACCTGGGCAACGCAGGGTAGCCAAGCTAGTTAGAAAATATATTACAACAATTATATGTAATGGCTTCCATGTATTATCAAATAGATCTTCTATTTTTTGTTTTGCTGATCTTAGATTACAAGTTAGCTTTTTCAATATATAGCCAATAACTATTTAACCAATTCTTTATTAGCAAATTCTCTATCTTTTTCCCAGTTCGACTATTATGAGTCTTATGGCACATATCATGAGTAGTATACTTTTTTTGTTTACAAAATCCTTATTCTTATTTTCAAATAAGAATATGGTGTTATCATGCATCGGGAAGGCTTGGTTAGTTATACATGACTTAGGGAGATCACACTATACAGTCTTGTAAATAATTATAAGAAAATACATTTTGGTCCCCTGATATGTTCAAAGTCTGAGAATTAAAAAATGAATAGACTCAATTAATGAGAACAAGAAAGAAGGCTTCCAACAATAGAATAGTATTGTGGCTTGTTTACTGATAAAGTATTATCTCATATCAGCAAGTTTTAAATAGTAATTTAAACAGTTTTTTGTTCCTCTGAATTTACTAAAGTTCTAGTAACACTGCATCCTGAAGAAAGAAAGAAATTTGAATAGCTCTACTTGAACCAAAGAATTCAAAGTCAGGGCTGTGTTAAGAGTATGCAAAAGGATATGGTATCACCTTTGAGACTAACTGAAAGAAATAAGATGGTAGCACGAGCTTTCATAGACTGAAGGTGCATTTACACTGTAGGATTAATGCAGTTTGATACCACTTTAACTGCCATACCTCATGCCATGGAATCCTGAGAGTAGTAGTTTAGTGAGACACCAAAAGACTTTGGCGGAGAAGACTTAAGAACTTTTAGAATGGCAACTTCCAGGATTCCATAGCAATGAACCATGACAGTTAAAGTGATGTCAAACTGCATTAGTTTTTAGTATGGAATTCAGTAGCTGCATATATACTGAATTCCACACTCAGATGAATGGAATAAAGTGCTTTTTTTTTTTTTTTACTTCATGCATCCAATGAAGTAGACTCAGTCAGTGAAATTCCAACTTTTTTCTCTCAGTCACAAGTGCTGTTGATGGGGATGAGGGAGAGGGCCTTCTCGGTGGTGGCCCCCCGGCTTTGGAACGCCACCCCAGGGAGATTAGGCATGTCCCCACACTGTCCTCCTTCCGGAGGGATTTGAAGACTTGGATGTTTAAACAAACCTTTGAGAATGTCTAGCGCCAGTGGTCTGCAATTAATGACACAGCACTGCATTTTCATCCCATGCCCTCGTTCTTTAGCTACAATTTGCAATATCTCATTCCCTTGTCTTGTTTACAGTCTGGCCATGTTTTACAGTAGTTGTCACCATATGTTGGGCGTTGTTCTGAGTTTTAAATTGTTGTTTCATATGCTATTGGTTTTACTTTTTTGTATTGTACTATGTGTTCATTTTATGCATTGTCTTAGGAACTTTGTGTAAGCCGCCCAGAGTCCCTTCGGGGAGATGGAGACAGGGTACAAAAATAAATTTATTATTATTATTCAGTCTCAATGGTGCTACAATATGCCTTTACGTATTGAACTAAAGAAGTCAAGCTATTGCTGTCATGCTCTTTGCCAGGCTGGTGTGGGGACACACATGTTGTTTTTCAACAATGCATCGGTGGTCTTCATAGGAAAAACGATGCCTCTGTGACATAATGCAGCATTTCCTCTTCAGCAGGTTAGAGCTTTCCTGCCAGAAACCTTGCTTCATGCCTGTGTTGCTTTGGAATATTGGTTTCTAACTGACAGAGAATGTGAAGTGACACAGCCAGCTCCCCACATCCACCCACCGCCCACCCCATGCACAGAAACCCAAAATATTAACTCAAAGTATTTCACAGGGGCAGGCAGGGGGCTGGCTGCTTCCTGTTTGGATAAATTACTTACAGAGAAAAAAACGGTAAAGGAGAGAGAGGTTCTGCTGCTACTCAACGATTTTCTCCCTCCTTGCCTTGGTTGCTGTGAAATGACGGATTCAGCCCTTGGTGGGGACCTTTTACTCCTTTTAGTGGAATTTTGAGTATGTTTCTCACTTTAAACAAGTGAAACTATCTCTGTTTTCTTATTGTTATAAGAAAACTATGGCTGCAGAGAAGAAAAATGGTAGGGCTTGCTGGCAGCAGGAACAGCATGGGACTTTAACAGTTCCATCCAACAACATGTTGTTCCTTCAGCCTCCTCAACAAGCTAACAATGTGCCAGGGGCCAGGTATGATACGGTAGCAACTAACTACCAATCCATAGCCCAACGAGACACCGAAGAGCAGGAAAGTCTACATACAATCCACATTTTGGAGGAGAGTCTTGGACAGGTAAGCCGTGGGGTGTGTGTTTTGCTTATGTCGTAAGCGAGGAGAAGATGTGTGTGAATCTATGAAAGAAACAATTTATACGGTACTCGTTCATATCTTATTTTTGGAGGACATTGGTCTAAAATATGACATGGAGAGAAAACGCATATGATGCACCGATTTTGTGCACTATTCAAAGCCATCCAGCATAGAAAGAAAGTGACTTTCTTTCATATGATAGCCATGTATGAATATGTGAGAGGAAGCCACAGGGAGGAGGGAGCAAGCTTGTTTTCTGCTTCCTTGGAGACTAGGACGCGGAACAATGGCTTCAAACTACAAGAGAGGAGATTCCATCTGAACATGAGGAAGAACTTCCTGACTGTGAGAGCCATTCAGCAGTGCAACTCTCTGCCCCGGAGTGTGGTGGAGGCTCCTTCTTTAGAAGCTTTTAAACAGGGGCTGGGTGGCCATCTGTCAGGGGTGATTTGAATGCAATATTCCTGCTTCTTGGCAGAGGGTTGGACTGGATGGCCCATGAGGTCTCTTCCAATTCTTTGATTCTATGATTCTATGACTTTGGATGCCTTTGGTTTAAGGGTTTGTCTTTTCAACAAAGTCCAGTTATGGCCAGCCTGTCCAGCACAGAGGACATAATACATAATCGCTGGATAATCTTTTTTTTAAATGACGTATAGCATCAGTTACTTTTAATACCTTGCCTTAATCTCTCACTTTATCACAATAAAATGTTTGCATTGAGCAGCAATGAAGCATGCGTACTGTTTTCAGAATATTATTGTGATAAAGTGAGAGATTAAATGGAAGTTGCGACATCCTACTTAACGTAAGAAACCTCTTGTGATGCAGACAATGGGAACAGCAACATATCTATGAAGGAAGCAAATGATAATTGCTTTTGTATTGCCTTTAAATGCAAGGGTGAGTAAGTGTGAGGATCCTGCAGCCAGTTATTTGGTCCCACCAACCCTTTTTCGGCTCCCTGCAGTGGCAAAAAAAAAAATGCAAAAGAAAACAAAAACAAACACTTGGAACTGTCCAGAGGTCACTTTCTGTTTGTTTGGCTTTTTTTAAAAAGGGGTGGGGGTGGGTTTCATTCCTACACATTTCAGAGGGGCCCTTCCACATATTTAAAAGAGGAATCACCTGTATTGAAGACATCTGGGAAGGCAGTTTCCCGATCCTTTTGGGGCTTGAGGAAAAGATGACCTGGAGGGGCAGAGATCTCTAAAAACAAGCTTGGTAGAGTTGAATGTGACCTCTGAGCTCATTTTGCTCAAACTTGTTTTATGGACTGTTAGAACCGCAACTAGACCTGCCATTTCAGATGTGTGTGGTGGAAAACATGGGCAGGGAGACAAGGTTTTCTGCAAGTCCTGTTCTTTGCCAGTGGGTCTTCCTGTTTACTCACGTTGTTTATATTACAATTTATATTTATTTGTTTGATCAGGGCAATATCTTTGTTCTTTTGGTGATATTTTTGCTTGTTGGTTTTTAAACTGGCTGTATGACTGTTGTTTCATATTTTAATTGGTATTTTATTCTGACATGGGTTTCATGTTATTGGATTTTTGTTACGATATATTGAGCACATATTGTGGGCAAGTGATGAACACTTTCAAAATTAAATTAGTTTTAAAGGGCTGTTTTTGATACAGTGGTGATGTAAAGAAGGTGTTACTATTCTTTACATTTTATAATACCCCAAATATGGGTGGTCTAATATATGGAGGAAGGGATCCCTTCCCTGACCTCTGTAAATTGTGCTTATAGGTTCATTTCATACTACACAATAGCAATACTATTTCCTGCCTTGGAATTATCTCAAGGAATAATGTGATTTGTAATTTGAGGAGATACAAAAGGAGTTCTCTGGCTGAAAATGTTAAATGTCCCTCCTTTATCTATCAATCTATATAAATAAAAATGTAATGTTCATTTGTGGGATTAACATAACTCAGAAACCACTGGGCGAATTGACACCAAGTTTGGACACAATACACCTACCATAAAAACACTGAAAAACACAGCAGAAGATACTTAAAAAGCCAAAAACAAAAAAATACATTACAACACATGTGCAAAACCACATATATACACTAGGGCTGGGCAACCACGGAAAAAATTGTTTCTAAACTCGATTCGTTTTTAGGGGGTTTTTGCGTTTCGTTTTTTAAAAGAATTCAAAAATTTTTCTTTAAAAAAGTTCGATATTTACAAAATTTCGGAAATTACGAAACAATTTCGAAACAATAACGAATCGATTCGTTAATGGCGGACGCGATTGAGCAATACGCTAAAAAACCCTCCAAATGGGACAGGGGGAACTTCTGAAGCTTCCCTCTCCCTCTGTTGTTGACTGTTGGTGTGATAATTTATTTTTTTATCACTGATAAAACAAACAACAACTATAAAACTTGCACCAGACATACGGAAATAATAACGAAATAATAACGAAACAATTACGAAATAAATTTTAAAAATTCGTTTCGATTTTTAGTTGCTCCTGAATGGTTCAATATTGGATCGTAAGCCACTTTAAATACGAATTATTAACGAATTACGAAATTAACAAACGAAACCGCCCAGCCCTAATATACACATATACACAAATATATATACACATATACACAGACTGGGCCACAGCAACGCATGGCAGGGGACGGCTAGTAGCAAAAATAAAATAATGGTAAGGTTTTGTACTTATGTAATGTGGCAGGGCCCTAACAAGACTTGATAGGTGTGAGGAGTATGGATGGAGTATATGTTGTCCATAAGTATTGTAGTTTAAACTTTGCTTCCCTACAGCCTATACTTCAATCAAATCCTGCATCTGGTAAATTGTTTATTTTGCTTACAAGGAGAATGGTATTTGGTAGTAGCTCTTCTTCCTCATATCCTGCCCTTTTCCCAGTTTGGGGATTAAGGCAACGTACAAACTATACAACAGGTACAGCGTCATAGTTTTGCATAATAGATTAATTAAAACATAATTAAACTATTAATAGAGTTCTGTAAACTATATAAAACATAATTAAACTATTAGTAGAATTACAAATAGCAAAGCATTAAAAATAGTACAACAAATCTCTACAACACAGCACATAAAAAGTCCTTTTCCACTGAGCAGTTCACTCTCAAAGACAAGACAAAACAAAGCAAAGCTTCTCAGCTGCCTAAGAGGAGACAGTAAGAAGAAAGTAACCTATATAATGATATTATCACTCCATGCTGCTATAATCATTTTAACAGTGCCTTTGTCCTGCTTTAGCCCCAGCTTTATCAGACAGTGTAGTTGCTCTCCAATCATTGTTGCATTGCAGGGTCATTGAAAATGTGGTTTTTGTCACACTGGAAATAATTTGTTAATTACCCCCTTTTCTCACAACAATTTAGTTCAGGTACAAATGTCTCACAGTGCTTTCTTCCACGAATAGTTCATTAGTGGGTGTGGTGTGAATATGGACACTTTAACCCTCCTTCCTCAAGGATCCCTAAAAATCTCTGGCAAAAAGCCCCAGGTCACTTCTGGAACTTAGCCAGGGAAGATGACATTTCTATAATATTTAACCCCAAGTTATAATTTTCTTTTCTGATTTCTGTTTGTTTGTTGGATGTTTTGTTGTCATAGTGTTATAGCATGTCCTGTCATGTTTTCTAGTCAAAACACTATGATGGCTAAATTTGAAAAAAAAGTCAAAACCATCACAAAGCAAGGGTGGGATACAGATGCTAGAAATGACACCATTAATGCAGATGAAAAGGTCATGCAAATGACAATCCTAATTGTAAATGTGGAAGGAGTGTGATAGCATCAATGGTCAGTTCCCCCCATTAGATTGGCTGAAGTAGGTTTCAAAGTAATGTAGGATAAAGTAGTGATGTGATATGTCTCTCAGAAAGGATGTCAAGTGTGAGGAGCAGCCACTGATGAAGGTGTCCTTCTTATACAAAGGGTAGAAATAAATAAGTTAATAACAAATAAGTAGTATCATTAAATTATAATACTCCTGACTCATCCATGCTCCCAAGATCAAGAGGGGCTACATACTTTCAATATCAGGTCGTGGTGAAATCTCTGGAAAAAAGCTGGTGCAATGGCAAGTATTGTTTATGATTTTTCAAACTGCACAGGAAAACACATGCCATAATGTTTAGACAGAACAAAGGTAGGAGGATGGAGCTTGAGAGATTCAGTTCACTAATGTCTGGGTAGTGTGGCTTTAATTTTCTCTTTTAAGGCCTTAATTCTGTTGGATGTTGTTTGATGCAGTTTGAGACCACTGTGGCGGTAATGGGTCAGTGCTATTGAATCATGGGAGTTGTTGTTGAAAGGGTCTTCATCCTTTGGCAAAAAGTACTGGTGTCTCATCAAATTGTAGTTTTTCTGTAGTTTACATCCATTGTTCCATGAGCTAGTCTCTGGAGCAGAAGAAAACAAGCTTACTCACTTCTCAATATGACATCATTTCAAATATCTGAACATGACTATCATGCTCCTCAGCTCGCTAAGCTTCTCCTCCAACATTGGTCTCAGTCAGGCCTCCAAAGGGTGGACACTCCACCAATTGGGCATCACAGCCCATTGTCCTCCATTGTATTGCCTGTACTGGTAGGATATAACGGAGATCCCCTTTGGCAAATCTCAATCCTCAGGCATGAATATATTGGGATCAGCACTCCTTGTTATCATTACTACAATTAAGTCATTTTATATCTTACTCTTCTCTCCAAAACGGGGAGTCAACACATCTTGGAAAATCTTGATTGTTTTTTTTAGCACATACAAAAACAAAAGTAAATCCTTCCTTAAAAGATTTGTTAAAGTGTCATTTAACTATCCAGAGAATTTAAACCAGATCAAACAAATCCATAAAAATGACTGGTACTATTCTATTATCCAGGCGGAGGCCACAAGGGGGCACTAGAGAGAGAAGGATAGTCCAATTTACAGAGAGGGAATTGAAGAAGGAAGACCATTTCCCCTATTGTCACTGGTTATTCCCCCTCTCCCCATATCATAAACAAAGGTTGTTTCCACGACGGGGACATGGGTGTGAGGAATAACAGGGAAATAGGGGAAATGGTTTTCGGTTCTGCAACCCACCCTTGACCCCCATAAAATGGACTGTCTTTCTCTCTAGCACCCCCTTGTGACCTCCACCTGGATAATGGAATAGTACCAAAAGGCCAAAGAGACCTGGAGATTTCCATTAATACCACCTGTAAAAATATTTGATAGGTCTTATACCCAGAAGGACTGCCTCCTGGCTGCAGTTTGTATTTTACTTTTATTGGTGAATTATCATCTGCCCTCAGCTGTCTTACTATATTGGACAATTGCCATTCTGCATTTTAAAACTTTCTCTGTGTAACTTATTGCTGTTTGGTTTCTTAGGATAGACAATAGCCCATCCTTGTCTATCCTAGATGACAAAAATAGCATGTGTTTTGATTTTCTTTCCATTCCCAGAAATTTGTGCGCAAATAACTACATGCTAGGGCATTGCCTTGCCACACAAACTGCTCACCTCCAAGCATACTGTCTGCGTACATTTTTCAAGCAGGAAAGGAAAAGCTTTATCAATGAGCTGTTTCCTGTGTATACAAAGAAAGGAGGTGGAGGTCACAGCGCTCTGATTACTAGCTCAGCCTCTTAATGTCTGGGGCTTTTGAATAGTAAAAAGCTACATTAAAAATTACAACAAGTGATTATGGTTGATTTTCACACCCTTTATGGCTTCCTTCTGGTCATGAAGAAATGGCAAAGTTTATATTTGTACCACCTTCTTTTTTTCAGCATGTATGCTAAAGGAGAAAAGGTGGCACACACACATCTAGATCTCACCAGAAAAAGTATATGAATGAAAATGCTGTTAACATTATTTGTAGACACCACACATGACCTAGAAGGATCACAGCTCAGAAGGGTGGTCCAGTTTCATAATGAGAATACAATGGAACTGTGGATTTTTGTGCAGAAAAATTGTTCATTTGTGGTACTTACATTGACTTCATTTTGCTACAGTAGGAGACATCCGATGGTGCAACTAGGAAATCGGTACATTTGATGTCTTTGATATTAACAGCACCCTTTTTTGGATGAACATGGGAGATGAGAAGCTACTATCCTTTTCTGTTAAGCTTGTCTCGCTTTAGGAATATATTTTAGTTTTGTCCATATGACCCAGTTGCACAAATGCATGAACACAGAGTATACTCCCTCTCTCTCTCAACACTACCAGGAAAGGGAATCAGTATCTTGTAACTGGTTGTGTTCTTTATGGAGCCTTCAGGATTGTCCCATATAGGGCTGTTTGCCCAAATCTCTCTTGCTTGGACACCTTCATCCCTTCTTGTAGCTTCTATGATGCAGATCACTTCCACTGAATGCTTCTTGTTTGGGCTGCTGCTTCTCTCCAGTTCCTTTTCCTTTTTCATTGAGGCCACTCGGTCCTGTAGCATGTTTGCTTCCAAATATGTGAAGGGGATCTCAGTCTGCTAAATAATGATGCCTCTCTTGGGTGCCCAAGGTTTTTCATTCTGTCCAGGAAGATGAGTAGAAGTGGACTTAACCTTTTCAAATCAGCAAAAGGGAAAATCTGGTCTAGATCCAAGCCCCTTCCACTCAGCTGAATAAAACCCCACATTTTCTGCTTTGAACCGGAATATATGGTAGTGTGGACTCAGACAACCCAGTTCAAAGCCAGTATTGTGGGATTTTCTGCCTTGATATTCTGGAAGGGCTTCCAGTTAAAATCTACTTTTAGAGTGGAAATGAATTGTCCCACTTGATTTGCTGCCCTACATCTGTATAGGTCTGTGGGTATGTATTTTTCAAAGGTTTCATAAGTAATGGTAGGCTGCTGAACAAGCCAACCATTTCATAAGATCATTGTTAAAGATATGGCAAAAATATAAGCTAAGATTTTCTCCAAGAATGCTTCTATGGATGTCTCCACATGAGGCTTTGTACTTAAGGGAACAAAAAATTAAATCTAAAGGGTTAGCATATAATCTTGGAGTCAGATATCAGTGAAATCAGATGCCCTTGTACCTTCTTAGTGTTTGACTTTGCATTACATTTTGTGGCACTAGGATTCCCTTCATAATAATATACTCATAATATAATATAATATATTGTATATACATATAATATAATACCATAATGTAGTGCAATATAATACTACTACTAATATGATATTATAACTATATATTTATATTACATGTAATATTAGTAATAATATTACAATTTAATGATATAGTACAATATAATAATATTTAATACTGATATTGTACTATGCTAATAATATAATACTGTGTGTGTGTGTGTGTGTGTGTACTAGCCACGCGTTGCTGCGGCCCAGTCTGGTGATCTGAAAAATAAAGTAATGAGAAAGTGTCAGGAGGGCTCTGATAATGTTTTCTTGCCCCGGTGAAGGGAGTTGGACTGAATGGGCTTAAGTATTTTCTGTTGGTCATGGGGGTTCTGTGTGGGAAGTTTGCCCCAATTCTGTCGTTTGTGAGATTCAGAATGCTCTTTGATTGTAGGTGAACTATAAATCCCAGTAACTACAACCCCCAAACTCCCCCAAACTGTGTTCATATTAGGGCATATGGAATATTTGTGCCAAGTTTAGTCCAGATCCATCATTGTTTGAGTCCACAGTGCTCTCTGGATGTAGATGAAGTACAACTCCCAAACTCAAGGTCAATGCCCACCAAACCCTTCTAGTGTTTTCTGTTGATCATGGGATCCTGTGTGCCACATTTGGTTCAATTCCATCATTCGTGGAGTTCAGAATGCTCTTTGTTTGTAGGTGAACTATAAATCCCAGCAACTACAACTCCAAAATGACAAAATCATTTTTTGTTTTAGTGAAAGACATACATTGGGTTGTTAGGTGTATGCTGTCCAAATTTGGTGTCCATTGGCCCACTGGTTTTTCAGTTCTGTTAATCCCGCAAATGAACATTACATTTTTATTTATATAAGATATATATAGAGAGCAATCCACTCTTAGTCCCCTTTGGGGTGAGAAGGGCAGCATATAAATGTTGTAAATAAATAAATAAATAATACCACAGCACTATGGGAGTTCGTTTCCTATGGCATCATTTTACAAAAGCATAGGTACATGTGGCAGTTTGGATGCGTCATGTGTGAGATAGAGAACACAGGTCCTTCCTGCTGAGACATTGCTCAGCATTATTGGTTCGATGACACATCAGGATCTGGATTGCCAAGCAACATGGAAAGTGGCTTCCACTGCCGTTGCAGCAAAATATGAAGGGGCCCTAGGCGACCTTTGATTGACGCAAATGAAAACGCATTCATTCAGCACCCACATCATTAGTTGTGTTGCTGTTTAGCAGCTCAATTAAAGCAAGAAACAGAGCAGATGTAACTGGGCAAAACAAACAGGCAGCTTGAGTCAGCTTTCATAATTTGGCACGACATCCCATAAATAAATGCAGCAACTTGTTTAGCATAGTTAAGTAGTTTGCTACTCAAACAGGCCATATTTGCATGACATTCCTTTTGAGGAGCAGTTAAGATGTGGCAAATTAGCTCGATGTCTTCAGAGTCTGACATGTTTCAAAGAAATGGGGGGAAAATCCCCCCTAAAATATGCATTATCCTAAATTAAGATTCTGCACTTATTTTCTCCAGCACAAACTCAAACTTAACAGAAAGCCTATGTTGTGATTATTTTGTTTCTGTATCATTGCTGTCGTTCTTGTGTGCTTTGATGAGATAACTTGAACCCTGAGTGCTCTTCATTGTGAACTGTTACTGCTCTTGTGCAGAATCGGAAACATGTTGGCATGTGATATCGTCTCTGTTGTCTTCTCTGTCTGGAGAAGTGTCTCTTGCCACGCATCTCAAATTTCATTTTAGAATACAATTAGGTCTGCCACCTCCCTCTAAGATGGCTTTCAATTTTATATCCATAAGTATACATATTTTTATGAGGTTCTCATAACTCATTGCATACATACTCCAAGTAAATTTCCATGGGTCTCTATTTTTGAACCTTTCCAACATACTCCCATTATCTGTGCAACCATTTTCCCACCAAATCTTCTGCCACTCAAGAATACCTCTTCAGCTTCATACAGCTTTGGAAGATGAACTCATCTGGAGCACCAGAATTTCCCATCTTTCTTTGTCTCGCTGAATCCTTTCTCGTCTGTTTACGTGATACCTATCTACTTGTCCTTGAGATTCTTTTGAAACATCAACATTTTGCCCTACCCTTATAGGAGAGACACATTATATTGAAGATGGAGGTTCAACTCCCTTTTGGAGTTGGGTGCATAATAATGTTTTCACTCACCAATGAAATAATGAAAAAAACTAGCTCCTCATCTTTTAAAAAAAGTTTTATAGAAATGGAATTAGGATGGACAGATGTTTTTTGTGTAGATAAGGGGTCCCCAAACCTTTTAAACAGAGGGCCAGGTCACAGTCCTACAAACCGTTGAAGGGCCGGATTATAATTTGAAAAAAACATGAATGAATTCCTATGCACAATGCACATATCGTATTTGTAGTGCAAAAAAAAAATCCGCAATTAAAAACAATACAATAATTAAAATGAAGAACAATTCTAACAAATATAAACTTATTAGTATTTCAATGGGAAGTGTAGACCTGCTTTTGGCTGATGAGATAGGATTTTTGTTGTTGTGTGCTTTCAACTCATTGCAGACTTAGGTTGACCCTGAGTGAGGGCCGGGTAAATAACGTTGGGGGGCAGTATCTGGCCCCCGGACCTTAGTTTGGGGGCCCCTGGTGTAGACTGTAGAGGAAGGTTCCAATGGTCTGAGCTCCACATCAGAGTCATGTGATTTCCACTGGTTGTGTAGTCAAGTTCTACTGCTTTGAAGAGAGGCAAATGTATCTTTAAAGTGTAACACAAATGTAGTGATCACAGTTGAATAAAACATGTCAGATGTTCAAAGTAGTTTTGCATATCTTGTCTCAATTATCTCTAGAAGATCGCAATAATGTTGATGGGTATTGCTATCCTCATATTTCAGAGAGAGATGGCAAAGTTAGTGGGAAAACGTTGCCTTGTTTAGAAGTCTAATTCCATTATGTCAAGATTGGAGGGGGTTCTTGTAATAATGAAATTAATTAACTTGTGACTGAAATCTGTGTTCTAATACAATACTAAAAATATAGCACCATAAAAGCAAAATGAAATACATTTTTTATTTTTTTCTCTCCTTGTCCCCTTTTGGGCTTTCAGAGAAAGAAACACCTGTATGTGTGCGCGTACACAAACATACACACATTCTAGATCTCTCTCTATATCTATCTATCTATTCTCTTTCTCCCTTTCTTTTTCCCTCTTCCATATAGTCTCATCTCTTTGCCCACTGCTTTTCTTTAATTTAGTTACTTTCTCGTAGATCCCATGAAAGTCCCAGCTTTTAAGATGTAAGATCTCAATAGGGTGTCAGGAGTAGGATACAGGTGGAAGATTTGGGTACAAAGAAAGTTAGCAGTCTTTCTTAAGTAAGCTTTACTACCTGTGACCTAGGCTTTTTAATTTCCTTTCCTGTGGGATTTTGAACAAAAAGAAAAAGCATCTGTTTAAAAAAGAACCAAATGGCAATGTAAAATTAGTTGGCTCTTTAAATTTATTGAGCATTTGATGAATACTATAATTAATAACTTAATTCTGGAGAAACGAAATGCTGAAATTATCATAAGTCAATCACTTTTATTAAAATACTAGTTTGGGTGCTCAGCATTGCCCAGGTTATTTGAAAAAGTCAGTTTTTTAATTGTACAAAATCCAT
Source organism: Anolis sagrei (assembly GCF_037176765.1). Taxonomy (NCBI): domain Eukaryota; kingdom Metazoa; phylum Chordata; class Lepidosauria; order Squamata; family Anolidae; genus Anolis; species Anolis sagrei. The sequence continues at coordinate 152,935,487 of NC_090023.1, forward strand.
AATGGTTGTGGGTGAACTACAAGTGGCGTAACGCCAGGTTAACCCCGAAAAACTCCATCAGTACTTAAAGTTTGTTATGTTGGGCAAGTTTGCACTAGATGCAACATCAGTGGGGTTCAGTGTGCTCTTTGGCTGTAGAGTAAACTATACCTCCCACCAGAGGCGGCCCTAGGAAATTTTCAATGGTAAGCAAACAGTATTTTGCACCCCCCCCCCCCAACCAATCACTGATATATATTTTCTGTTCGTCATGGGAGTTCTGTGTGCCATATTTGGTTCAGTTCCATCATTGGTGGAGTTCAGAATGCTCTTTGATTGTAGGTGAACTATACATCTCAGTAACTACAACTCGCATATATCAAGGTCTATTTTCCCCCAAGAGCGCTTCAAGAGCACCCCTGGGCAAAATCAACTATACTGTGAATGCTTACTTCGCGTAATGGGTGAGCCGCCCCTGCCTCCCCCTATGGGACTTAGTCCCTTCAAACCCCTTCAGTAGTTTGAGTTATTCATGGGGGTTCTGTGTGCCAAGTTTGGTCCAGGTCCATCATCGGTGGAGGTTACAATTTCTCTGGTTATGGGTGAACTACAACTACCAGAAAGGAAGGTGAGTTTCCCCCAAATCCCTCAAAGTAATCAAATTTCAACATATCGTACCCTGGTTAGCTTCTAAGATCAGATGCAGTCTGGTGCTGCTATTACAGCATGCAAATTAGGTAAAGGTAAAAGTTTTCCCCTAATATTAAGTCCAGTTGTGTCTGACTCTGGAAGTTGGTGCTCATCTCCATTTCTAAGCCAAAGAGCCGGTGTTGTCTGTAGACACCCCAAGATCATGTGGCCAGCATGATTGCATGGAGCGCCGTTACCTTCCTGCTGGAGCGGTACCTATTAATCTACTCACATTTACATGTTTTCAAACTGCTAGTTTGGCAGAAGCTGGGGCTAACAGTGGGAGCTCACGCTGCTCCCTGGCATGCAAGTTACACCATTAAATTGAGGAAAAAAAGCATAGTTCATCTTAGTAGACATAATACTTTTTTGATACAGAATTTGAGGAGGAAATTGATTCTCTCTCCCCCCCCCCCCCCCCATACAGTAGATTTTTCTTTCTTAGGATACCTTAGTAAATAGGGACGAGGAGGATGTGATGTCATTCTAGAGCAGTGGTTTTCAACCTGGAGTCCCCAGATCTTTTGGCTTTCAACTCCCAGAAATAGCTGGTAAACTGACTGGGATTTCTGGGAGTTGTAGGCCAAAACACCTGGGGACCCACAAGGTGAGAACCACTGTTCTAGAGCCATTCTAGTGTATGTGTATACTTTTATTTTAATTTGTTATTTATCTCATGGTTTTCCTCAAAGTTATCACTTCCCCCAGAGAATACTGTGTATTGTTGTTTTGTGAGAGTTGTGAATACTAAGACAATCCCCATGGAACTCCATTTCTCGGGCTGCTATTTTTATCAAGTAGATAATCCCTTATGCATGATGCCAGGTGGATGAAGTATATCCCTCTGTTACTGTATATATTGCTATATTTACATTTCCTGTAATAACTCCAAAGGCATATATAGAATATTAGCTAGTAAGGTGAATGCTAAGTCCTTGCAGAAAATGCTTAGATAGGGAAAATGATGAACTATAAGCATCCATCACAGTGGTCTTTTCTCAAGGGATTTAAAAGCAAATTACATAGAGATTTAAGGGCAAAGTCCTTTCCACCCCTTAAATTTCTTGATCATTTTCATGGCAAGAGTACTTTGATGCAAAAGGGCAGAAACTGAACTTTGCAGAACATGGCTGTGATTTAGTCAGTCCCACTGAGATTGAGATAGTCAAGCGTGCATTAGCTCGACAGGTTTCCACTAGGGACAAGTTCATTTCTTCCTCCAAGGCATAATAGGAGATAAATACTTCTTTTTAATGGGGCTGGAGGAACCGTGTGATACTTCTTACATGTTGACATCCATGGGTGCAAAATGTTTACCTCTAATTTTTATTATTTTATAATTTATTATTTTACAATTTACTTTTCCCGCTCTGTTGGGTATTGTCACGTTGCTAGGGCTCTACCTTATTTAGGTAGAGATGAATCACACTCCCAGTTTTAACAAACAGTTTAATTAAAACAGCACTTACTTGCTGGCTGTTTTTATAGTTCAAAATATAAAACACAAAGATAGCTCGCAGCTACAGAATAAACAAAAACTGATAGCAAAAATGAAGTTTCATAGTCAAAAGGGTCCAGTCCAATGGTCAAATACCGAGAGTTCAATAAACAAAGTCCAAGGATCAAGAGTCTATACCATAGTCAAAAGCCAGTCCAAAGGTTCAAGGTTCCAGGATTCCAAGATTACAGGAGACAGGTCAGGATACCGAGAAATCCAACAGACCGGGGGGGGGGGGGGGGGGGAACCAACAGCATCCACCACCAAAATACAACAGATACTGTTCTCCCAGAAATGAATCTCAAGGTTAGCTCCTTAAATCCAGTAACACCCAGTTACAACCCATCTCTTGCACACCTCCACCCCTAATTGCTTTCACCCGTGAACTCCCACTTACAGATTACCAAACCCTCTAGAACTAATACTCACATTAACCCTTCCATCACTACCACCATCAACCTCAGAACATATGACAGGTATCTCCTACCTTTCCTGAGAAACTGCTCAAGATATAGTATGCATAAAACCCTATATAACCCATAACACTTTAAAATAATTTGAGATTCAAAGATTTGTGGAAAAAGTACATTCGCTGCGTCAGGAACTAAATATTTGCTTACTCATCAGATGCTCACACAATTAATATGTTGTGTGTGGGGGGGGGGGATAAGCTGGCATCTAAATGACAGAAGTAAAGAAGACAACCATGTATTTGTCAAGAGGGGGATCCAGAAATTACCGTAATTTTTAATATTTTTATCATACTTTCTTCTTCCAGGAAGTTCAAAGCAATATAATTGGGTTTTTCACATTTTAAGGTTGGTTAGCCCAAAAAATAGTGGCCAAAGCTCATTTGCTAAATGATATGCATAAGTAGGAATTGAAGTTCTGATTTGATCTATCAGGTTGCACCATGCTGCTTAAGAAACACATAGGCAATTAATCAGCTATGTGATCAGACTAAAGGAACTACACACACACACACACGAACCTCTACTTAAGAGCACCCCAAATTAAGAGTGTTTTGAGTTAAGAGTAATTGCTCAGTCTGGATTTTGCTTTGACATACAAGTAGCATTTTGTGTTAAGAGCTAGCTCCAGAGGGAGCACTACCATGAGAGTACAGGGTTTTAGGGCTCCAAGGAAGCAGCCTCTGTGCCTCGTGCCTTGTTCTCTTGTCCTCTTTGAGGAACTTTAGATCAGTTGATTTGTGTGGTTTTTATTCCTAGTATGTTTGGCTTCATAAAGAAGGAAAGAGAGAGAGAATAAGAGAGGAAGGGAGGCTGGAATGAGCACAGTATGAAGAAATGATGCTATGCCTCTTTGCTTTGTGCTTTGTGATTCCGTGTCACAACTTCATGTTTTTATCATTTTAAAGTTGATCTTCCTTTTCTATTGTCCAATATTAATGTTCATTTATACATTATTTATACATTATTTGTTACTTATAAAATACATTTTCTTATTTAAAAACACAAAATGGATTAATAGCATTTCAGTGCATTTCAGTGGGCAAATCCGCATTAAGTTAAGAGCGTTTAGAGTTAAAAATTCAGACATGGAACAAATTGAACTCTTAAGTCGAGATATTATTGTATATTGAATGAGACAGTATAGGATCAAGCTGATTTATATGTTGCAGCTACATGTGACTTATATCCTTTACATGTAATTGCCATGACAAAGACAGCAGCAGATGAATATGAACTATACATGTGGAAGCAATGAGAGTGGAAGCATGTGGTTTGGCCACCTCAGGTTTTTTGCCACTAATCTTGGAAAGGTAGGATTTGATTCACAAACAAAATGTAATTTTCTGAACTTTGAGGCCAAGTAGATATTAGTAACACTGTTGGGGTCCTGTTGCTAAAGCCAGAACAGTGGCATTCAGCCAGGTGAAATCACAACACTTGAATGGTAAGCCATTGGCATTGATTACGCATTTTAGTGTGCACATTAGTGAGAGAGAAAATTAGATGCTATGTATAAGTTATGCCAGCTGTACCTATAAAATACCTAATATAAAACACATTTAGTCAAGAGAGTATGTATTTACCTAATTACGTTTAATTTCCTCTTTTCCCCTCAGCACTTACAGAATCCTGCCAACTTCCACAATGCAGCTACAGAACTCCTGGACTGGTGTGGGGATCCAAGAGCATTTCAGAGGCCCTTTGAACAGAGTCTGATGGGCTGTTTGACGGTATGTCCTTTCCTATGCAGCAAGAGAACATTTTATTGCCTAGTTTGGGGACTAGAGCTTACTGAGAAATATGCTATATGATATGAGGACCTCTTATTTCTCTTCCATTATTTCTATTTCGTGTCCTTGACAGGAAACATTCCCAAGTTCTCAGTCCTTATGAGTGAAAGCATCAGGGAACAGAAGTTGTTGACTCAGGGGGATGTGTTGATATCCTGCTTCCAAACATTTATTATAAAATGAATAGTTGTCCGTCAGCCTTGCAACCTAGTGTAGCATATCATCATTGCTACACTAGGACTCCTTGCTGTTACACACTTTTGCACATATGACCTGAAAGAAAAAAGCAGGGGAGGTGGATGAAGACAGTCTGTACAGGTTCATTATCTTGTTGGTACGTATAATATTTTACAATCCAGAATTAGCTAATATCTTTGTTAAGATATTATTATTATTATTATTATTATTATTATTATTATTATTATTATGACACAAAAGCACAGTATGTCGCAGCAATGAGATCTCTATGCTGGATTTCATATCAAAAAATCACAAGTCGAACACTTCCCAAGTGTCTAGGACTGTGTGATGTATTTTCGAATGATGCGTGCAGATCCAAGTAAGGTGGCCTTTTGCAGTTGACAGATTGTGATTTTGTCGATGTATTCGGACTACAACAAAGACACAACTCTGTGACTCAGATGATTTACTGGAACTTATGTCACAAGTACCACCTGCCAGCAGTAAAGAATTGGTGGGATCATAAGCCCACAAAGGTCATGGAAAATGAACATGCAAAAATACTGTGGAACTTTCGAATCCAGACTGACAAAGTGTTCGAACACAATTCACCAGACATCATGATTGTGGAAAAGAAAAAAGTCTGGATTATTGATGTCGCCATACCAGGTGACAGCTGCATTGAGGACAAACAACAGGAAAAACTCAGCCGCTATCAAGACTTCAAAATCAAACTGCAACAGCTCTGGCATAAACCAGTACAGGTGGTCCCAGTGGTCACTGGCGCACTGAGTGCCGTGCCAAAAGATCTCAGCCAGCATTTGAAAATTATTATTATTATTATTATCATTATTATTATTATTCGGTCCCACTGATTATATTATGGTCCCAGTGGTGATCAGCACACTGGTCGCAGTGCCTAAAGACCTTAGCCTGCACTTAGACAAAATCGCCACTGACAAAATTACCATCTGTTAGCTGCAAAAGGCCACCCTACCAGGATCTGCACACATTATTTGCCAATACATCACACAATCCTAGACACTTGGGAAGTGTCCAACATGCGATCCAATACAACAGCCAGCAGAGTGATCTTGTTTGCTGTGTATTAATCTTGTTATGTTTCAAATAATAATAATTATTTATTTATTTATTTATTTATTTATTTATTTATTTATTTACATTCCACTTAATCTTCCCAGAGGGACTCAGGGTGGATTCTAAACAAAAGGCAAGCATTCAATGTCCGAATACAACAACAATTCATCCATACCAACAAAATTTAAACAACCCAACATATAAAAATTAATTATGACATAAACCACTAAAATTAAATAAAAGGCTTCTCTTTTTCAGTTCATTTTTGTCCTATGGTAGATTTTGGCATTTATAGTGTATATTTTGTGACTACGGTTAGCCCTCTACATTTGCAGAGGGTTAGGGATGGAGAACCCTACAAAATTGGAAAAAAAATGAATTTCTCCAAGGACAGAGTGAGGCTTTCTTGTATAGCCAGCAAGAGGGAGTGGGAGTGCTGTGCCATTTCCAAAACTTTGGGAAGCAGAGTAGCAGCAATTTCAGTTGCTTGTCACTGCTTACCAAATTCTACGAACCATCAGACTTCAGTGAGGTGGGTGAATACTTCCTCATGAAGCAGACACACCAGAAGACTTTGGGGAAACAGCAAACCTGCGATTAATAGGATCTGTAAATGCTGAACACACAAATTTGTAAATGTGAGAACCTAGGAATGAATACTTTTAAAGAGTAACTATTCAAGTTTTGGAACATGTGCCATGAGCCAGAAATTCCTTTGGCATGTACCATATTTACTCAAGTATAATGTGCCATCGATTGTAATGCACACCTCAATTTTGAAGGTGCACATTGCTTAAAAAAAAAAAAAAGACTTGTCATCGAATTTAATGTGCTGTTTCCCCTTGCTTATTGGCTATTCTACTGCCTGTCTCAGAATGGACAACACGCAAGGAGTAGCCATGCCCCTCTATCAGGCTGAGGCTGGCAAACTTGCCAGCCTCAATCTGACAGATGTACAGCAGTTTCCCAACTAAGGCCTTATTCATGGGATTCACAAGGCCTTCAAAACGCAGGGGGAGACCAAGTTTGGCAAGTTTGGCAGTGTTGGGCTGACAGGAGCATAGATGGCTTTATGTGGACAATTCTAATGTTCCATTAAATTTAATGTGCACCTCATTTTTGTCTATGGAAAAACATGTATTAGACTCAAGTAAATATCGTATTTCCTGGATGACCTGGATATGCCATATTCTCTCAACTTCGTTCCATGTCTTATGGGGACACAATGTGGTGTTTTGATACATAACGAGGCTTACTGGATCTTTAATTATTTTGTGTATGTGTGTCAGGAGTGACTTGAGAAACTGCAAGATGCTTCTGGTGCGAAAGAATTGGCCATCTGCATGGACGTTGCCCAGGGGATGCCCAAATGTTTGATGTTTTACTATTTTTGTGAAAGGCTTCTCTCTTGTCCCCACATGGGGGGCTGGAGCTGACAGCGGGAGCTCAACCTGCTCTCTCCAGATTTGAACTGATGACCTTTTGGTCATCAGTCCTGCTGACTGATAAAGAAAAATGGGTTCCCTTGAAACTACAGAGGCTCTGGGTCCTTAATAAAAAGACAACTTTACTCGTTATTATTGTATAAGATTCTGGATGGAATTGAGACATTAAATTACTAGTTTTCTTATATTATTTATTTATCTTTTATAGTAAAATGCCGGTATTTGCTATTCAAAAAGAAAAAGACAATGATAAAAGAACATAAGTATTTAAAGCCTCTCCCTCCTTTGGAGCAGAAGGTGAAGAATTAGTGGACAGTTTATCACAAAATTCCCCCAACCACTACAAACAGGAAATAATAAGATGGGCAGAACCATTTAATCAACATTGCAGAAAGGCTTTGCTAAGTGGAAATAGTCATTCCAGAAATATTGTAGCCATGAGTAAAGGTGTTACTGGACAAAGAGGGTTAAAATAATCATAACCTCTGTTTTAATCACAGTTCTTGTTAAATGTTGGAACAGCTCCACGGGCACGTAAAAGTTCTGTTATTTGAGCAAACGTCATTCTTAATCTCATTGCTGTCTGTCACTGGCTTTCAGGTATTCTTTCCCAGATTCTGTGTGCATCTCCCTGGCTTAACCTCTCCAAATAAAAGTGACTTGAAGCATTTTCAATGTATACCAAAATGTACTGTCAAAAGCACAATTCTTCCTTTTCTTCCTTCCTGCCTCCCCCTCCCCCCCAAATCTCTAAAGAAAGCATGAAGAGAAGAGTCAAAGGGATTCTTTAAAACTTCATATCTGAGGACTAAGAATGAGGTCATATCCAGGACCCATCCTTTGAAAACTCATTTAAAACAAAATGTATGCAACTTAAGCCCCATTTCTGCTTGAGAGGCACTCTTATTCAGTCTTTAACACTTTAGTTATCGTCTATGTCTGGCTACTGAATTATTCTCTCCATTTCATTTCCTTAGGAAGTGTTCTTGCCTTGTTACTGGGTCATCATTAATCTATATGTATTGCCAAAAGGAAGTATGAAATGGCCAATCTGCCCAATTTTAATTTCTTTGCTATTTTTCCATAATTTTTATTTTCACTGTGTGATTTGACGCTCTCGTTCTTTCGATATGTATGTAATTTTAATTCTGTGCTGTTTTGAGTGCAGATATTGTAGAAAATGGATATAAATAAATATTTGGAGAGGTCCAAACGCCAGCAGATTCCCCAGCACAGTTTGAGTTAGCAGCCAGTTAACATGTTTTGGTGACTGAGAAGCAGCAGAGTTGAATGCGGGGAAATTCATTCCAATGCCAGCAGGGGGGGCCTGCACTTGTCACTTTCTGCCAGTTAAAAGATTTCTGGAGAAGTGCAACCAGAATTCAAAGCAGGGCTTTGTAATGAGCAGTTATGAATCTTTTGATTAGCCAGAGAGCTGGGTTAAGAGAGAAATTATCCTAGCAACATGAACATGTGGCAAAGGATGCAGAGCAAATCATCGCAAGTGATCCTTTTGTAATTTTCAGCCAAAACAAAGAAATGGGCCCTGGCAGGTTGCAAAGGGAAAGAGATGTTTGTTTTTCTTCCACAGTAAGGGGGCAATAGATGGTTGATTGCTTGATGCAATTTCCTGCTATCACAACGTCGTATAAAAATCAGACACATCTCCATTTGCAGCCTACTGTTTTCTTCTGTTGGGATAAGTACTACATGGAGGTTTTGAATGCTAAGCTATTTAGGAATGAAGTTTTAACTCACTCTGAGGAGTTCCTATCTGTCTGTTAGGCTCAGTAAATCTCTTGGACCCAAGTAGTTCTACCCATGCCACTTTTCTCCTTGTACATAAGTCTTCCCATCTTACTGATTCATTCGCTGTGGCATGATTTTTGTGATCATGACCATTGTTACTATACCCAGCAGCGTTGTCTTTGTTGCACTCCTGAACAGGAAAAGCCCTCTGACTTTTAAACACCACACGTTGAATAGGAAAACAATCCTTTTATTGGAGATAATTAAAAAGCAACAAAGTAAAAAGCACTTTAAAGAAATAGGTAAATCCAATTAGGTAAGAAGATAAGCAGGAACAAAATAGTCCAGGGTAAAGTTCAGCAAAGTCCATGAAAACAAAGTCCACACTTCTCTAATATAATCCAGAAAATCAGGAAACATTAATCCAAGGCATGAGTATACAATCATAAAATCCAAGATACAAATCATGAAACAAGAAATATTTAAGCATGAATCTTCCAAGCAAGGCTTCCATGAAACAAGAACTTAACTTGATTCCAAATGATGCTTCATCTAGCTACATTTCCCGTACTTGGGACTTTTATCCCCTCGTTAAACTATCCCAAGCACTCAGAAATTGGTTTTCCTTTAATTGAGATTCCCTTATTTTTTTCTGTCAAAGCCTGGCAGAATGCCGAAAGTACTATTTATCTTGTCTGTTTTGACTAATCTCCTGCCATCTATCTATTTGCTTATTAACTTCTGCAGGTGCAGAGTTGTTTTCAAGCCCCAAATCCTGGGAACTCTTGGGTAGCAATTCAGGGAGTACACCATCATCCCCACACCCTTCAGGGACATTCTCATGGGAAACTACACTTTGAACAGGGATCTCCTGATCATTTTCTGCATCAATATCATTGACCAAACCATTGCCATCATGAAACTCATTGGCATCACTCCCCACATCCAAAGCATCCTGATCCTGAAACACAATCACAGGCTGAGCTCCAAAAGTCTTCCCTTCTGTGCTTAGACCAAAACAAAAAATCAGCAACCTGTTGTTTTGCTCCCTACAGATATATTGCTTATTATCTCTTTATATTAAGAGTTATAAGCCTCAGGTGTGACAAACTCTTAAGAGAGCTTTTACACATGGTGCAAGAAATTATCACTGGTTCCTCAGACTTACTAAGTAATGCAAAACACCACAATGTGCATGATTGTGTCCAAAACAATAATCAAAGAAGTGGTAAACAATAGCTATTTTTAAAATCTTCAGTCACTGTCTTGGTCTACCTCCTTCAGACTTTTCTTACATGAAACAATGGGAAATGTTGCTTATTTTTTTCTCCCCTTTATGGCTGTTGAGGTATCAGATGTTCCACTGCTCTCTCTCTGAAGTGAGGGCAATGCTTGTGTGAGCAAAATCATAATCATGGGCTCCTCCTTATAAATTAAACAGCACTCTATTAGACATTGCAGAGGAATTTTAGTATTGTAGAGCATCTGTCTTTCAGGAAATTCCGTTTGCAGTTATACATAGATCTCAGTGAGTGATAAGTTTATTGGAAACCTCAGAACTAAGCACATTTCCTCATGGGCAAAGATTTTGCTTGAATTCAGCTGCAGCACAACTTTTTTTCATTCTGGTTTGCCTGCCTTTGGTCATTATGACATCGTAGTGTTCTGTAAGAACCACAGTTACTGATGCCTTGGTAACATCTAATGTTAACTGTTGTAAGACATTGCACAACAGTCTTGGAAGGCTAGGATCTGCAGTTCGCACAGAATACAGCCGCTAAGTTACAGATTGTGAATTTCCTCACCAGTGGTCCATTGGTAGCCAAAGGCCTGCCTAAGGGAAAGATAGCAGTGAGTAGATCTGCCTTGCTTCTCTTGGCAGGTAGTTCCAAATCTAGGAGCAGATAGATATGTCTTCGATCTCTTCCTGAAAATTTTTGTTGTTGTTCATTTGTTCAGTCGTTTCCGACTCTTTGTGACCTCATGGATCAGTCCATGCCAGAGCTCCCTGTCGGCCGTCACCACCCCCACCTCATTCAAGGTCAATCCAGTCACTTCCAAGGATCCCATCCATCCATCTTGCCCCTCTTCCTTTTTCCTTCCATTTTCCCCAGCATAATTTTCTTCTCTAAGCTAACCTTTCTTCTCATGATGTGGCCAAAGTGCTTCATCTTTGCCTCTAATATCCTCTCTCTCTCTCTCTCTCTCTCTCTATTCCTGAAAAATAACAATAATCTAATATGAGAAGTAGTATTTTTCACAGTGTGGGCCACTTTGTACTTCTTTTAATGACTGGGAACTAAACCTTAGATGCATGTGATACTACCAAGAAGGGGAAGATCAAGAAACATTTAGGACAAAATGAGTCTGTAAGGGAGAAGCTGTCGCTCAGGTAAACAGACTCTAAGCTGTTTAGGGCTTTATAAACTAGCAACAAAACTCTGGCCTGGTAAAAAATAAACTGTACTGTGCCTTCTGGAGATGTGTTAAACACTTCTAGTAGATCTTCCTTCTCAGAAGCTTATTGGAAGCATTCAGTACCAACGACAGCTTTCAGATTAGTGAAGCAGGACACAAATAGTCAATCTTGAAGCTACCAATATCTGGAACCCTGTAGCCAATGTATCCCAATCAAGGAATGGTCATAGCTAACATAGTGACTCAGAGTGGTATTGTTCCTCTTGTCTTGTTCCCACTTGGATGCTTAAAATTGCTAAATCTTCTAAAATCTAGTCAGACGAAGCAAAAAAAATAGTGTTGTGGTTCCTTAAATAATGTTGTTTGCTGAACAAGCACACGACATAAACACTATAATGGCAGATGTGCATCTCTTGGTATTTGAAATGGGGGAGTATTCATGTAATATTGGAATTACTTCTCGACATCAATTTCCCCTGAAATTGTTTAGCTTTTAATTTTTAAATTGCAACAAATTATTCATCAGTCCATCTCAGTATCATTCATGTGATACTTTGTTGTTAACTAGGAAAAGTGGATACTGGAGGGCAGTTTGGATTAATAAGAACCAAGCAATTGTGCTGACTTGCTAACACCAAATAGGAAATTTCATTAGCATTTATACGTTATCGCATATCTTTGTTTCCCTTCCTGTTCTCTATCATAGTTTATGACTAGCTAGTGTTGGACACAGATAATTGCATTATAATGAACATTCTTTTAAATTCATCAAGATTTTTTTTATTTAAGTAGAGGCATACCAAAGGCTACTGAAAGGTTATACCATACAATAGAACTCAATCAAATATATTCTCCTTCTTTGGACAAATGTGTTTTACTCTCCATACAACAACAGACCTCCTGAATCACAAATCTGACTGTCTTTATAGATAATTCCATATCAATGCTTTTTAGAAAATGGCATTCATAACCATTTGGGAAATCAGGAATATCCCTGAGAAGTTAAAAACTTGCTTGAGTCAACCTTCTCCTTAGTGGTAAATATCTACTAGTGTTCATGCAAGGCAATTAGGTTTCTCAGCTGTTAAACTGATATCTCTTTGAACTGTTAGGGACAAAGATATGCCAGTGCATAGATAGATAGATAGATAGATAGATAGATAGATAGATAGATGAATTTTAGAAGTGTTATTTTCAGTTGCCCAAAAAGATCTACTCTCCCTTAAAACATCTTGGTTTAAATAATGCTCCCAAGAGACAAAAAATAAATAAAGCAGACTTCTTAAAAGTAACATAGTTGGTTTACTCACAAACTTTATGTATTAAGCACATAGGTACTTTGCATATCAATCCAGGTACAGATAGGATTTGAAGTATTCTTGGTAGACACGGATTATCTGGATCCGGCACAGTCTGGCTTTAGGCCGGGGCATGGTACCGAGACAGCCTTGGTCGCCTTAGTGGATGATCTCCGTCGGGAGCTCAACAGGGGGAGTGTGTCCCTGTTGGTGCTACTCGACCTCTCAGCGGCCTTCGATACCGTCGACCACGGTATCCTTCTGGGACGCCTCGCGGGAATGGGTCTCGGAGGTACTGCTCTGCAGTGCCTCCGGTCATTCCTCGAGGGCCGGTCTCAGAAGGTGTTACTGGGGGACTCCTGTTCTACCCCACAACCTTTGTTTTGTGGGGTTCCTCAGGGTTCAATACTATCCCCCATGTTGTTTAACATCTACATGAAACCGCTGGGCGAGATCATCCGGAGTTTCGGGGTGCGGTGTCATCTGTACGCAGATGATGTCCAACTCTGTCACTCCTTCCCACCTGCTACTAAGGAGGCTGTCGAGGTCCTGAACTGGTGCTTGGCCGCTGTGACGGTCTGGATGGGGGCGAACAAATTGAAATTGAATCCAGACAAGACAGAGGTACTCCTGGTCAGTCGCAGGGCCGAACAGGGTATAGGGTTACAGCCTGTGTTAGACGGGGTCGCACTCCCCCTGAAGACACAGGTTCGCAGTTTGGGTGTGATCCTGGACTCATCGCTGAGCCTGGATCCCCAGGTTTCGGCAGTGACCAGGGGAGCATTCGCACAGTTAAGACTCGTGCGCCAACTGCGACCGTACCTTGGGAAGTCTGACTTGGCCACGGTAGTCCACGCTCTGGTTACATCCCGCCTTGACTACTGCAACGCTCTCTACGTGGGGTTGCCTTTGAAGACGGCCCGGAAGCTCCAACTAGCCCAACGGGCAGCAGCCATGGTATTAACAGGAGCAGGGCGCAGGGAGCATACAACTCCTCTGCTGTACCAGCTCCACTGGCTACCGATTAGCTACCGGGCTCAATTCAAAGTGCTGGCTTTGGCCTTTAAAGCCCTAAACGGTTCTGGCCCTACATATCTATCCGAACGTATCTCGGCCTATCAGCCCACCAGGACCCTAAGATCTTCGGGAGAGGCCCTTCTCTCCATCCCGCCTGCTTCACAGGTGCGGCTGGCGGGAACGAGAGACAGGGCCTTTTCTGTGGTGGCCCCGCGGCTTTGGAATGCCCTCCCTATAGAGATAAGATCAGCCACCTCGCTGATGGCATTTCGGAAAAAACTGAAAACATGGATGTTTGAGCAAGCATTCGGCTAATCCGATGCGATGAAGTTTTTGATCAAGGACTGGCAATCATAGACAATGAAATTGGATTATGATTTTAATTAAGAGATGCATTGGTCTGTATTGGTGGCCCAATACTGTGTATTGTTTATGTATGTGTTTTATATTTTTAATCGGAATTATTGTTGTTTTTAAATGTTGTAAACCGCAATGAGTCGCCGTTTTAGGCTGAGATATTAGCGGTATACAAGTGTACTAAATAAATAAAATAAATAAATAATAGTTTCTTTGTGTAGATAACGCAGCTCATCTTTCTTATAATCAACAGTCGATAGTCGAAAGCATCTCTCTGGTCTGAAAGCCTAGTAGAATCTCTGTCTGTTCTGAAAGTCTACTGGCATCTGAACTGTATTGTTTCTACTGACTGCCGAACTGTACTGTTTCAAAAATGGAGTCTGAGTTCTGAATAGTCTCAGATCTTATCACATGGTCTTCAACCCTCCCACAGCATAGAGTTAAGGAAAACTGCATGCCGATACACACATATACAATACAGTAAGCAACTTGAATTATATATATAACAAATAACTAATGGGAGCTTGAAGAAGGTTGCTATTTCCAACAATGCTTGAAGTTATTTGTACAAGAAAATCTGTGCCCAGTATTAGAGAGACCCAATCCTCTAATTGCCCCATAATCTTTGGATAGAAAGTGGCATGTGACCTGGCACAGTGCTGTCATTTTTACCTCAAATCAACCTAAACACTCTATGCTTATCTGTCTGTCTCCTGCATAGGAAAATGCATCTGTAAACTGGATAATACTGCTCTTTGAAGTAGTTGAATAGTTAAGAACTTGAGCCCAATCTCAAATGCAGTAATATATGCAATAGCTGTCTCCAATAGCTTTAAGATTTAGTAGTTTGTATTCTGGTAAAGAGGTTGTGGGAGACAACGTCTTCCATTGGATAGATAGTGAAGGACTTGAGCATGAGCCCTAGTCAATAATGTTATTTTATTTATTTATTTACTTACTTCATTTATATACCGCTTTTCTCAGCCCTCGGGCAACTCAAAGCAGTTAACAACAGCAAAGATTCAATGCTTGACATCATAAAGCAGTTACAAAACAATTAAGAAAACAACATAGTAAACAATTAAACATCAATATAACATCTCATTAGCGTCTCAGGTAAAATCATGATCCAATCTCATCATCCGTTGTTCCGTATTCCTATGTTCATTACACTGCCTATTCAAATGCCTGCTCGAACAACCAGGTCTTCACTTTCCTCCGAAATGTCAACAGGGAGGGGGCCAATCTAATTTCTGTAGGAAGGGCATTCCACAGCCGAGGGGCCACCACTGAGAAGACCCTGTCTCTCGTCCCCGCCAAACGTACCTGTGAGGCAGGCGGGACTGAGAGCAAGGCCTCCCCAGATGATCTTAATGTTCTAACTGGTTCATAGGAGGAGATGTGTTCAGACAGGTAAATAATGGTGAGGCTATGCCAAATCGTTCTCCCTTCCAGTTCAGCTCCTTACTCTGCAAATGGGAAGTACTATGTCCTGCTTTACATAGATGTTGGAGCAAAATGAGATGGGCATGAATGCACATATCAAATCATTAAAAGTTCTATATCAATCACAATAAGTACCAAGCAAGTACGAAGAACATATTTTGCATTATCTGTCTGCTGGAGAGGCAAGTGTTGATTGTGCAGTTCACTTTCAGCGAATGATGACCTTTCTTTCTTTTTCTCAGGTTGTTAGCAGAGTGGCGGCACAGCAGGGCTTTGACCTGGACCTTGGATACAGGCTGCTGGCGGTTTGTGCAGCCAACAGGGACAAGTTCACACCAAAATCCGCTGGTAGGAAAAGCTGGTTTTCTTTCTCAAATTGGCCTCTGGCTGGGGAGAATCGTGACACACTTTGTCATGTTCTTTGCTCTTCTGTCAGAATTGGTTAGGGTTCTGTCATCTACATCCGCATTCCTCCTCAGGCTTCTCCATGCCAGCAATTCATAGAAGTGGTATCCAGGGAGATAGAAGGGATAGGTGGGCATATGCACCACCCAGGTAGAGATTTCATTGATGTTTCCACTGCAGTAAGATGAATCCCAGAAGAACAGCCTTTCTGAGACTTTCAACTCTCAAAGACTTTTTATTATATAAAAAAAACTGTCTGCAGCAGGTTTAAAATAGGCCCAAGTGATTTGTGATAAAACTCACCTAGCCAGCAGATGAGTTTGTAAGGACCAAGTAAGCCAATTGCTAGAGTGATCGGAAACAATAATTAATTTTTGTTTTGTATTGCCTATCTATATCTATATATATCTATATATATATAATAAAAAAGAATGTTTTTATGTGGAGGAGGGAGGGAGGACGTAGGGAGGGCGGACATAGAGAGGACGGAGGGAGCTGTATGTGGCAGCTTTCTGATTGGCTGCCACTTTAACAGGCCACTGTGGCCAGCACGGGTGACGGATCTGGACCAAACTTGGTACACATAACCCCCATGACCCCCTTAACGTCCTGGTGAGGTTTGGGAGGAGGACGGACAATGGATGATGGTATTTGTAGTACTTTCAAACATTCAATTCCCATAGACCACTATGGCTCCCAACAAACACCAATAAAGACCAAACTTTGTGGAGAGACAAACAATGCCTTTCTCAAATAACCCAGGCAGTGCCGGGTCCCCAAGCTAGTATTCTTATAAATGAGGAATCTGATGTGCTGTTAGGCTCTTTTCGTATAGCATACATAAAATACAATATCATGGATTTGTGTGGGGAAAATGGTATAGCTCTTTTTATGAATGACTGTCTCACACATGCGGAATATAAACATGTGGGAAGTTGGGTGTATCTGTGGCATTGAAGTGACAGGTTCCATCCTCTTGAAGAGGCAATTACGGTATAAATGGAGAAGATTCTATGGGTAAAACTGTCAACAAAGCTTTTAATTGTACAAATGCCTCCTGTCTGAAAAAAATCTCTTTCTAAAGATTATCTCTAGGCAGAAATACTTATTTTGCTGGCAAATGCTTGTTTCCGAAATGTATATTTTCACAGGTCACATTTGTGTGTTACTTTAAAACATTGTTTTTGGGTGCTATGAAAGGATTGTCTTCTTGAAAAGATAGGGCAGGATATAAATAAAGTTTTATTATTATTAGATTGTAAGGGGGAGATTTGTATTTGTTGTTCCTATCCAGTTATTAGTCCCCAGTAGAGATGTCCCAATGAATCGTTCATTGGGTCAACCATTTTTTAGGAGCCATGGTGGCCCAATGAGTTAAGCCCTTGTGCTGGTTGAACTGCTGACCAGAAGACCTGAAGGTTGAGGTTTCGAATCCATGAGATGGGGTGAGCTCCCATCTGTAAGCCCCAGCTTTCCAAGTGGGGACATGAGCGAAGCCTCCTACAGGATGGTAACACATCCAGGCATCCCCTGGGCAACATTCTTGCAGACTGCCAACTCTCTCACATCAGAAGTGACTTGCAGTATATTCCCAAGCCATTTTTGATACGATTAAAAAAAATGTAAATCCAAGTGAGTCCATGGGTCTTCTTTCCTTGGGACTAGTAACTGGATTTGGACTATGTATTTCTGAAGTGGCACTCAAGTGTTTATTGTGACTTGAACATGCAGGTTTGTTTTATTCAAAACAGTTGTGGTTGTTACTGTTGTGCTTATGCATAGCTTTCTGTGTGCGTTCCTTGTCATTCTTTTTGCAATATTTAGAATTTGGTAAAGCAAAGCAAGAATCTGATGAACTCTCCGCTGGGTTCACATCTCTAAACATCTGCTCAGTGAAACTGTTGTTTAAGGTTTACTGTGTTCTTTTTAAAGGAATAAGCTCTTGTTTACAACCCTCTATTTGTCTCAAGTTTTTAATCCTATTTACAATCATAAATTTGCTTTAACAGTTTGGTGTTAGAAACACTTCACACATGATGCTCAAGTATAGGCTTTTATTCTTTTTAAAAAAAATTAAACAGCATCTTTTTCTAGTTGGTTGACTGAAGATATTCAGACTAAATAACTATTATTGTTGACTGCTCCATTTCTTGCTATAATTATTGGTGGACTTCATTGTTGCTGCTGTTGTTCGTAGCCAGATGACATTTCTTTTGTCGCTGATAATTCAATGCCAGCTTCCAGCATAAGTAGCAACATATCATACCTACTTAGAGGGCAGTGTGTATATATGTTTTATTTCCAGATATATCGCAGCAAACATATTTACTTGAAATTCTTCATTTCAGTATTTACATAGGTAGGGTTTCGACTTCAGACATCTATATTTTCAAATAAAGAATGTATTGTTATTTCTCATTGGGTATCTCTATGTGAGAGTCTTACACAAATGAGTGCTAGGGTAGAGGGTGTTTTGTCTCAGGTATGTGTGAGAAAATACCTGCCAGAATGAGACTTGAAGAGATTATCCTTCCTATTCTAAAAGAGTGCAGTGCCCCACATCTAGGTGCAAGGACCTTCACAATCTAGAGCAGGCATGGGCAAACTTGGGGGGTGCATAGTGGGCTGGATTGGGGTGGTTGGGGCAGGAGGGAGGGGGTTCTCCCCAAGTCCCCTCCCTGTCCTCTCCCCCCCCCCCTCCTTATCTCTTTTGGAGGCAGAAAGTGAAGGAAAGACAGGAAAGCTTTGGATCCCAAAAGGGTTAGCCTTGGTCAGGATGAGGTGGTGGACAGGAAAGAACAAGTGTATCCTTTAGACTCCATATTGCCTATTCCTGATATAGAATTCTAGAGCTGGAAGAGACCCCCAAGGGCCATCCAGTCCAACCCCCTGCCATGCAGGAAGGCACAATCAAAGCACTCCTGATAGACAGTCTTTGTGGAAAAGCCTCCAGAGAAGAAGGCTCCACACACTCCGAGGCAGCCTATGCTACTCCCAAGAAGTTCTTCCTAATCTTTTCAGTCAAATCTCTTTCTTTGCCATTTGAACCCATTGCTCCCTTGTTCCCAGGCATGTAGCCAGGGGGGGGGGGACTATGGGGGCTTCAGCCCCTCCCGAAATTGTCATGGTGGTCCTCCAAAAGGCCTTACTGGTAAATTATTTAAACTGTTATGTTTATTCATATTATGATCTGATCACCATGCTCAATATATCGCATATGCATGGGGGTATTGGGGTAACAATACAAAAGGTTTGCTAGGGTAGACCCTCTTTCACTCAGACTCCCCCCCCCCCAAATCAAACTCAGCCCCTACCGAAACAAAATCCTGGCTACAGGCCTGCTTGTGCCCTAGTCTCTAGAGCAGGGGTCCTCAAACTACGGCCCGCGGGCCACTTCCGGCCCACCAAGGGCACTTATCTGGCCTGCGGAGGAGGAGTGCCCCCCCACACAGTGCCCCTCCCTTGGCTGGCTCACGCTATCCGTCAGGCTCGATGGGCAGCGTGAGCCAGCCACGGGCAGCTGCTCCGCGTGGCCTACTCAAGCGTAAAGCACCTCACAAGGTGCTTTACGCGCGAGTAGACCACACGGGGCTGCTCCTCCCTTGGCAGGCTCACGCTGCCCATTGGCCACCTTGATTGCCATTTCATAGCTTGATAGTTTTTAGGGAGAATCCTTTGTTGAGAGGTGATTAGCTGGCCCTGATTGTTTCTTGTCTAGAATTCCCCTGTGTTTGAGTGTTGTTCTTTATTTACAGTTATAATTTTAGAGGGTTTTTTTTAATACTGGTAGCCAGATTTTGTTCAGACTAGAAATAGGAAGATTTCCCATTCTCTGCTCCTGGAATTACTGCCTAAAGAGGGCTAGAAAGAACCCCCTCTAAGGCCCCTTCCACACATCAAAATAAGATATGTGCAATGTGCATAGGAATTTTTAAATTGATTTTTTAAAAAAAACAAAAACAAAACTATAGTCCGGCCCTCCAACGGTCTGAGGGACAGTGAACTGGCCCCCGGTTTAAAAAGTTTGAGGACCTCTGCTCTAGAGCAGCAGAAAGTCAGTTTTCCTCCTCCTCCTCAATGGGACACCCATTTAAATCTTGAAACATGGTTTTCGTGTTCACTCTCTACCTTCTCTTCTTCCAGCTAAACATCCCCCAGGAGGAAAGGAGGAAGGAAAAAGAGAAGGAAGGAAGAGAAGGAAGAGAAGGGAGGAAGGAAGAGTGGAATGGAATGGAGGGAGGAAGGGAGGGAAAGAGGAAAGACAAAGGGGAAAGAAGGAAGGCAAAAGAGGACAGGAAGGAAGGAGAAAGAGAGAGAGGGAAGGAAGGAAGAAGGGAGAAAAAGGGAGGGAAGAGAGGGATAGTGAAAAAGAAGAGGGCCAGGTATCGGTCTGGGTTTGCCCCTACCTGATTTAGAGCCCTTCCTAGCTCCCTGGTAATTCCTTTGTGATGATATATTTGCTGCTAATATCGCCTTAAAATTCATGTTTAGTTGCTTTGTTGTCCCTGTGATTAATGTGAATTGTTTTGAGAACACCTAGGGAAGAGAGACAAGTGGTGTGAACAACTATTTGAAAATACAATGCTGAAAGAACAATGTAATAATACAGTTCTGAAATAAGAAGTCTGTAATAAAGGTGCATCTGTCTTGCCCCATGTGGTCTGCTCTGTTGTTCTGTATAGGGCTGGCATTTGCTTCTTAGTAAGAATAATGCCGCACTTCTAGGAATCTCCAAAGGAAATCATATATTTTATCTCTTAATAAGCTTAAAAATGTTCACTTCAGGTAGGATGGTGTTGTGATTGCTCTCGTATGTCACACAGATGCCAGAGGTATGGCACAAAGGATAATGACAGAATGGTGCCTTGTCCAAAGGCACCATTCCTGTTTATCCCTATCCCTTAGCTGTTGTGCCACCACAGCTCTTACTAGGTGAGTTCCTCTTTCTTGCCAGGCAGCCAGATGTAGCTTTTCCACCTTGAACATAAATGAACCACAGGCATTTTAAAAATAAATACACGTGACATTTGCTCCCAAAACATTTGTTAGTAAGTAGAATTTGCCTTGTTATGTCACAGCAGGGAGGTCAGGGGCTTATTTGCTTCTGTGCTGCAGAAGCATGGTGCCTTTCCCTCTTTCATCAGTCCAATTCCTTGGCGGATTGCCTGTGTTCAGTGCTTTTTCCATGAGACATAGTCTTAGTGGGAGTGCCCCTCAATTAATACAGTATACCTTTACATTATCTAGAGGCCAAAAGAGCATTGACTATTTCAGCCAGCAGTGCCTGCAAAACAGGAAGAGAATAGTGTTTTCCTGCCAGATTCACTTTCTCCCTATAGTTGGTTTGTATTTTCTGGCAGAGCAGCAAATTCTTCAGTTCACATGTGGGTCTTTGATGAGAAGCTGCTATGATTGATCATTGCTTTCTGCCTCTCGTCGTTCCTGTTTCCTCCAAATCTTCCAGTCTTCCACCAGGTTCTTGTCTTCTATTTGCTTAATGTTGAGCCCCCAGTGGCGCAGTGGGTTAAATCCCTGTGCCGGCAGGACTGAAGATTGACAGGTTGTAGGTTTGATTCCGGGGAGAGGCGGATGAGCTCCCTCTATCAGCTCCAGCTCCTCATACAGGGAGATGAGAGAAGCCTCCCACAAGGATGATAAAAACATCAAATCATCCATGCGTCCCCTGGGCAATGTCCTTGCAGACAGCCAATTCTCTCACACCAGAAGCGACTTGCAGTTTCTCAAGTCGCTCCTGACACAACAAAAAAAAACCCCTTGCTTAATAATAATATTATAATAACTTTTTTTTATTCCCCGCCAATCATCTCCCCTAAGGGACTTGGGGTGGCTTACAAGGGACAAGCCCAAAATTACAAGTAAAACACACAAATAAAACTGTTTAACTTATTTAAAAACATCAGATAAAAATAAAATACAAACAACAGTTGTAAACAGCAAAAAATAATATGGTTGAGAAAAGAACATAGCTGAGATGCAAACTCAGTGAGTGCAATACACTCCGACAAGAGCGCAAGGAAAGTGCAATAATCAAATAGGTTGGGGTGGAAATACTGTCATCAAAACATGTTGAAGTAGATCATAAGAGGGCCGGTGTAAAGTGCAGAGCTTAAGTATGGACAGGGAAATTACTGGTGGGCTGCTTAATCAAAAGCACATCAGAACATGCAGGTTATTAGTTGACTCCGGAAAGAGGACAAAGTAGGAGCCTGCCTGATCTCCCTGGGGAGGGAGTTCCGGAGCCGGGGGGCCACCACCGAGAAGGCCCTCTCTTTCATCCCCACCAACCGTGCTGAGCCCCCGGTGGCGCAGTGGGTTAAACCCCTGTGCCGGCAGGACTGAAGACTGACAGGTCGCAGGTTCAAATCCGGGGAGAGGCGGATGAGCTCCCTCTATCAGCTCCAGCTCCTCATGCGGGGACATGAGAGAAGCCTCCCACATGGATGATAAAAACATCAAATCATCCGGGCATCCCCTAGTCAACGTCCTTGCAGACGTTGCAGACAATTCTCTCACACCAGAAGCAACTTGCAGTTTCTCAGGTTGCTCCTGACACGACAAAAAAAAAAACAACAACCGTGCTTTAGACGTTGGGGGGAGAGAGAGCAGTGTCTCCCCAGAGGATCTCAAGGTGCAGACTGATTCATAAGGGAAGATGCGATCACGGATATCCTTGCATTGGACCTTGATTTTCACTTTGCCTTCCTGTGAGTTCGCCCCATGCTACAAGTTGCCCTGAGGACAATGCTACCAGTTTGCATACTTTGGCTGTCTCTCTGCTTGTGGTGCCTAGAAACCCAGCATTAGGAGTATGTCACACAATAGTAATGACAGCAGACATGAAAGTCACTTCCACATCCTTTATTTGTGTTTTCTCGGTAGCACAGGGATAGAAAAATCCATGTGTCTCTCCCAAGTGAGATACATTTCCTCCAGCGCTACTAACTCAAAAAACATGAGCAGTTGCCACCTTTATCTCTAAACAATCAAAAGTGATGCATACAGAAATGTGTTGGTTTCAAGGGATATGCTTCAGTAAAGAGAATAATTTGGATCAGGGTGGGAGATGAAAAGAAATAAACTTGCTAAACGTGAAGACATTTTACAGAACAGTTCAGTGGTATGCTATAAGACTGTAGGAAGGAAAACAGGGGGCCAGACAAGGGGGTTGAATGGAGGATGAGATCACACAGTAAGCTTTGTTGGGAAAAGACATTGTTCGATATCTCTGCAGGCACAGACCAAGGGGGAGAAGGAGGGAGGGAGGCAGGCTTCCAGGCAAAAATGTGCAGCGGAAGGACTTTTGCAAGTTCTGCAGCAAATGAATCTTCACCTAGATCGGCTTGACATGAGACCTTTGATAGCAGAAACTGCCGTCCCAAGGTCGGCACAAACATCGTACATCAAATTTGACCTTGATTGACGTTGTGACATCATTTCTTTAGAAAATGCAGTGACGCAAAAGTGTAACACCACACAAGGCAACAGTGTCCAATGTTTAGGTCATTTCTGATTTAAGATGATCTCAAGGCTGAAAGTATTTGTTCATAGGGGTTTGCCTTTGCTGTTTTCTGAGGCTGAGAGTGTGTGACTGGCCGTAATGGATTTCCATAGCAGAGCAAGCATTCAAATTCCAGCCTCCCAGTGTCTGAGTCCAATTCAGACTACTACACCACACTAGCTCTAAGCGTCCAATAGTGGTAGATTTTTTAAAAAAATAATAAAATAAAATGTGGTACTAAGAAATTTGGGTGGAATTAAATGAAGGGAAAATGCATTTTTAAAGATATTTCAGGAGTAATTGTGGACATCATGGTCAAATAGTGTGTTTTGAACTTTTATACCATCTCTCATGCAGTCTCAGTAGTCCTTGGAACAATTCTGTAGCACAGATTAGTGTTACTGTTAATGGCCAGCAGTGGTTTGGTCCAGGCTTTCAACAACTTTTTCTACTCACCACTCCTATCTGCTTGAGAACTTTTACATGACCCTAGGTATATAAAATATTTATTTATTTATTTATTTATATCCATTTTTACCCCGCCCATATCAGCCCAAAGGCGACTCAGGGTGGCAAAAAATCGGCACAATTCGATGCCATATATAAAATACATCAATAAAAATAAAACATCACATTACACTATATCTAAAAATATCAAACCAGTGAACAATGAAATTTTTAAAACTATGTCGTCATATCTGTCCTCATCCGTTCCGTTGTCTTACCTGTTCCTAGGTCGTTTTCCAATTCAGGTTTATCTAATTAAGCTGAGGCTCCAAAAGCTTGCTCAAAGAGCCAAGTTTTCGGGGGGGGGGGGGTTCAAAAGCTTAGGAGGTAGGGGGCCGATCTGATATCCCTGGGCAGGGAGTTCCACAGCCGAAGGGCCACCACAGAGAAGGCCCTGTCTCTCGTCCCTGCCAGATGTGCTAGTGAAGCAGTTCGGGTCGAGAGCAGGGCCTCCTCCAACTATCTCAAAACTCTAGTGGGTTCATAATAATAAATAGGTATAAAATCAAACATTTACTGATAATAAATCAGCTTGCCAAAACGCACAGATTTTGGGTTGCTGTGGGTTTTCCGGGCTGTATGGTCATGTTCCAGAAGCATTCTCTCCTGATGTTTTGCCCACATCTATGGCAGGCATCCTGACAGGAAGTGAAGTCTGTTGGAAACTAGGCAAGTGGGGTTTATATATTTGTGGACTGTCCATAGTGGGAGAAAGAATTATTGACTGCTTGAGGCAAGTGTGAATGTTGCAGTTGGCCACCTTGGTTATCATTTAATGGCCTTGCAGCTTTAAAGCTTTGCTGATTTCTGCCTGGGGGAATCCTTTGTTGGGATTTTCCTTTTTGTGGAAAACGCTGAAGTGTTTTCTGCTGAGTCCACTATAAATACTGTACATTGTTGCTAACAGATTTGTTGAAATGTCTACAACCTTTCACTGTTGCCAATTGTTTGTGGCCCCACCATGGAGCTAAGGAGACCCCATTTGGTTTGGGGCTCACAGTTTAAGAAACAGTGATCTAGAGAGAACCTTTGAAGCCACCCTGGGAGCGTATGGTTGAAATGTGATTTCTGCTTAAGACATCCATAAACTGGAGTCATTGCTCACATTGTTCACCACTTCACTAAGTTGCCGTTTATAGAGGAACAGATCTTATGTTCCCGTGGGCTAGAAACATCCTATCCTTCCTTTTAATATAGTCTTACCTTTATTGCAAGTATCTGGCAGCTTTATGGCTTCTTTCCATATTAATATTGAAGACCCATAAGAGCCTCTTTTGAATGCTCCTCCTGTTCTAACTTTAGAAGAG
Organism: Anolis sagrei; assembly: GCF_037176765.1. Taxonomy (NCBI): domain Eukaryota; kingdom Metazoa; phylum Chordata; class Lepidosauria; order Squamata; family Anolidae; genus Anolis; species Anolis sagrei. Next base: position 152,960,663 of record NC_090023.1, read on the forward strand.
TAAGCACCAGCTTCTCAGAATATGTTTGGAAATTTTCTCTGGAGGATGTACATCCCTTACTATGACTTTTTTTCATTAAAGAAGTATTTTTGGATGCAGGAGTGATGTGTATGTGTTGCTGTAGATTTCTCAAACCTGCATGTGATGTTGGAATAAAGTGTTGTGTATATAACTACTAATGGGAGGGTTTTCACCAGAAGACTAGGAACTTGCATTTCTTTCTACCTTTTGATCTTTCTACCTCAGAGGTTGCCTGCCATAGATGCAGGCAAAATGTCAGGAGAAAATGCTTCTAGAACATGGCCATACAGCCCAAAAAACCTACAACAACCCAGTGATTCTAGCCATGAAAGCCTTTGACAATACATATGTAGAAAGAGCTTGTTCAAATAACCCGTGTTCATATTATAAGTCTTGCTCTTGGCTGTGTTACGGTCTTATGTAATATTCGTAGAATTGAACCACTTTTATAGATGCTTACTTTGTTTGGGTAAATGATTAATTTTTAAAGTTATTTTCAGTCTGTTGGTAGATGTAGCATGCACACACACAGAGATCATCTTTGTGATTGGCTAAATCTCTGTTGGCAGGCCCGTAGCCAGGATTTTGATTTTTTTTTGGGGGGGGGGGGTTGAGTTTGATTTGGGGGGGGGCTGAGTCTGGGTGAGAGAGGGTCTACCCTAGAGCAAACCTTTTGTATCGTTGTCCCAATACCCCCATGCATATGGGATATATTGAGCATGGTGATCACATGATATGAATAAACATAACAGTTTAAATAATGTACCAATAAGGCCTTCTCGTGGACCACTATGAGAATTTGGGGGGGGGGGGCTGAAGCCCCTCAAGCCCCTCCCCTCCCCCGGCTACATGCCTGTCTGTTGGCTTTGTATTTTGCTTTGGTGTATTAATTTGTTAACATGTTCTCTCTTTAATACACAGAGATTTGTACATAATAATAAGGGAGAGTCTGGATATCCAGAAGGCAAGACGTGTGTGTTTAAATGTTTTTTTTTTTTTTAAAAACTAACTTTTTATCAAATAGGATATGGATTGAACTAAAACTAAGTATCTCAGATCTCAGGTTAGGTCAGATTCTATGTTTGATTTCCATGACTTCAGGTTGCCTTTCTTTTCCCTGCGGTGAGTGAGGGAATCCTTCTGTGTCTGGAGCCTAGTTCTGTGCTATATGTAGAATTACTGCAACCTAAATGCCTGCACTGGAGTAAATTACTTTTTTATCATTAACTTTAAACAGGATAAATGTCCTTTGGAAAAATGGTTGTGGTCTGAGAGATTGAGTCCTAATGCATGAAAAGCCAATATCTATTGAGTTGCAGTCTTGCTGTTCTCCTTTGACAAGTATCCTTGGCTTGGTCATTTAACTCATTCGTGCTGTTCATCCTCTTCCTCTTTCTCTAGGAAAACATCTAGCTTAAGTAGGTTTTTAAAAATACAAATAAACGTGAGATAGTGGGGCAGGCTAATAATCTTAAAGATAGAAAAATGTTTTCAAAGGCTTTCATGGCCGTAATCATTGTGTTGCTGTTACTCTGCCGGGCTTTATGGCCATGTTCCAGAAGCATTCTCTCCCGATGTTTCACCCACATCTGTGGCAGGCATCTTCTGACCTCACAACCTCTGAGGATGCCTGCCATAAATGTGAGCAAAACATCAGAAGAGAATGCTCTGGAACATTGTCATACAGCCTGGAAAACTCACCACAACCCAGAAAAATGTTTTGTTGGGTTTTTTACATTGTATGAAGTAGCCATTTTCATCAGGTTGCAATTTGTTCTGTTCCTCCCTTTAGTCTGGGGGTATTTCACATTTTGAAGATCCCAGATAACCTTCCCTGAATTATCCCTCAAAGGTTATTTATGGATTTGTTCTTGACTACTTTTTTCCTTGTATGAATGAGCTTCCATTTCCTTAATAGTATTTTGTCTGATATGTACCCTGTCAAAAGATCACATTGAATTTACTGGGACTTACACAGTTAATTTCAGTTTTTTCAAAAATCTGCATTACCATATTTCATGACATCTGAAATCAGTAGCCTACACGTTTTTGTCTACAAGAATTTTATAAAAAATGCACATGACTTTGCCATTTAGGAAACTCTTGCTTTTTCTTATTTGGAAACATTAGTCAACAACAACAACAACAACAACAACACATTTTTATTTATATTCTGCCTTTCTCCCTTAGGGGACTCTGGGCAGATTACAACATTTACATAGGCAAATATTCAGTGCCTTTACATTCAAATACAAATGAGACATACAAACAAGGATAGAGGCTTCTCCTTTCATTTCCAGCTTCTGGAAGTGGTACTCATCTCTGGATCCAGGGAGGCACTTTTTCTCCATTTTCAAGCTAAGGAACCTGCATTGTCACCTCCTGGTCATGTGGTCAGCTTGAAGCATCTCTCTGCCTTTTCCCGCTGAAGCTGTACCTATTTATCTACTCACATTTGCATGTTTTTGAACTGCTAGGTTGGCGGGAGCTACAGCTTGACAGATGGGAGCTCACCCCATCTCGCCGATTCAAACTGCCAACATTTAGGTCAGAAGTTCAGCAGCACAAGGGTTTAGCCCACTGCATCGCCATGTCTCTTCATCATCAATAGTTTCTTCTGTATTCTCGTAGTCAAGGGAATGGACTATTCTCAACAGAAACCAAAGAAAGGGCAAAACAGGTGAGAAGGAAAGGGAATACCTGGAAATTTGGCTGCAGCAGAAATATATGAGAAAGTAGAGGTTGGTATGGTATAGCTAGATATATGTGTCCAAAATGGGGGGGGGGGGGTAATGTGCAAAAACCATAATAATTTTAATCAAACGTCAGTGGTTGAAAAGCCCACCATATTTGTAACCATATCTCTTAAATTCCATAGGGAAATATTAGTAAGGAAGTTTAATATATTTTCACGTATCCACAAACTACTTTGCCTCCTTTTCACTACTACACTAAATTTTACATTAAGAAAAGGCAAGTTGGGTTGTTTGGGGTTTACCGGGCTGTATGCCCATGTTCCATTCTCTCCTGATGTTTTGCCCACATCTATGGCAGGCATCCTGAGAGGTTGTGAGGTTTGTGGGAAATCTTTTCGAAAGAAGGACAGAACATACTTTCAAGTCACCACCATGAATTTCCATCAGTTAATCTGCTACCTTTTGAGAAGAACCAATTGATCTAATACAATCCACACCAGTTTTCATGAATCTAAAATGTGTAAAAACCCATTTTTATTCATCTCAGACTACCTTTTGGAGTGGCTTCCGCACATAGGCTCTTCCCCGGGGATGTTATCCTGACTGCTGGATGTCTAACAACAAAGTGGAATAGTTGATTTCCTGTATGATGAGCTTGCCAAAATCAAATTTGTACTGTTCTATCTCAACATTGTGGCCTTCCAGCCATAAGAAAATAACCCAGCAAATTGTAATATTCAATGTTCTCATTGCAGAAGCAATTTCATTAACCACTCCCCTCCCCCAAAAGAAGTGTACTTGCTGGCATTCCAGTGTGAAAAATTATTTGTTGCTGGTCAGAAAATAGATTTGTAGATGTAAGTTTTTGGGAATTTGTAATGGCTGTTTCCCCCTACTGACCTTGAAATAGAAGAATTATGTGACAAAAGTTATTACTAAATGACAAATAGATTTCCAGAATCATATTCGTGTCCAAGCATTCCAGAACAAATTTAAAGGCTTTAAAGTAGCCTGAATGCTCTGTATCGCTCTGTGAAATCTAGCATCAGTTGAACCAATGGGGGTTATTTTTTCTGTTCTACTTCTTCCCCCCCCCCCCCCCCCCCCACATTAAGCTGTTCTTCTCCTTGCATTGTCTCAAGAGCATAAGAAGAGGGCACTGTTGGATCAGACCAAAGGTATTTTACAATATATTTGAATAAATATGACATAAAATCAATTGAAACATGCTAAAACCAGGTTCTTCTTCTTCTTCTTGGTATTGTTGTTGATGATGATGAGGATGATGATGATGATGATGATGATGATGATGATGATAAGGGATTGAAAAGAAACAACTGGAAAAGCTGACACGATATGAGGATTTAAAGATCAAACTGCAAAGACTCTGGCACAAGCCAGTCAAGGTGGTCCCAGTGGTGATTGGCACACTGGGTGCAGTGCCTAAAGACCTTGGCCTGCACTGAAACACAATCGGCGCTGATAAAATTACCATCTGCCAGCTGCAGAAGGCCACCTTGGAGACCCGGTGGTGCAGTGGGTTAAACCCCTGTGCCGGCAGGACTGAAGACCGACAGGTCGCAGGTTCAAATCCGGGGAGAGGCGGATGAGCTCCCTATATCAGCTCTAGCTCCTCATGTGGGGACATAAGAGAAGCCTCCCACAAGGGTGATAAAAACATCAAATCATCCGGGCGTCCCCTGGGCAATGTCCTTGCAGACGGCCAATTCTCTCATACCAGAAGCAACAAGTCACTCCTGACACGATTAAATAAATAAATAAATTAAAAGAACGCCACCTTACTGGGATCTGCACACATTATTTGCCGATACATTACACAGTCCTAGATACTTGGGAAGTCTCCGACAACAGCCAGCAGAGTGTCTGTTGTAGACTCATCTTGTTGTGTTTATAACAATAATAATAATAATAATAATAATAATAATAATAGGATCTGTGCACATCATTTGAAAATACATAACACAGTCTCCTAGGGCAGTGGTTCTCAAGCTACAGGTCCCCAGGTGTTTTGGCATACAACTCCCAGAAATCCCAGCCAATTTATAGCCATTAGGATTTCTGAAGATTGAAGGCCAAAACATCAGGGGACCCATAGGTTGAGAACCACTGCTGTCAGGGAATGACATTATACAGGGTTATTGTAAACAATGTGAATATAATGTGTGCCCCTCCATAGATTAGGTTGTTATTATTACTATTACCCAAGTGGGTTGTATGGATGGGAGTTAAAATCCAGCAACTTTTGGAGGGCCAGACATCCTTGACACTCACTATATGGACAACAGGCAAATAAGGTACATGACACTACACACAATAAAATTGTTTTCAGAAAATGTATCCTACTTTTTCTACCATAAATAGTCCATTATATTTCATTAGTTTCCCCTATAGTAAGTAGCATGTCATGGTACTTCTTACACAACAATTTGGTTGCCATTCTATATTATAAGGAAATATCAATGCTTTGGTCTCTTGGTATCTAAGAAGCTGCAGTGTATGGCCCTTACCCTAACAAAAATAGAGGCAATGGTGAAATGATCAAGGAAAATGATTTGAAGAGACCTAAAAGAAGCCTTTCTATTAATTTGACTTTCTGCGATTCATCTTTTTATATCACATAAATAAATAGATGGAGTACTCCCCAGCTATAGCTCATTAAAGAACTGGTAGGAGGCTTTCTTCCCTACCCACGGGAGAGATGCAAAGGACAATATGATCTTCTCCTTACACAAGACGACTACTCATGGGACCTTCTGTAGAGCCTTCTAAATTAGCTAGGGCTGATTGTTAAGCTTTTAAGCATTGTACTCTGCTTAAATAACATTGTAAATTTGCCCTGATGTACTAGCCGAGGGATTAGGCAGACAGGGAACTCTGCAAAATATCAGATTTCTTCCACTTTGTAAAATTCATGCCAGAGGGATTGATGAGCTGCTAGGGAAGCTAATAAAGTTATCAGCTGCAATTAATTCAAAGGGGGAAATCAGGTAAGAAAGCTAAATAAATCATACCTCTTCCTGTTAAAATAATATGTTTAACATTCTAATCATTTACACACATTTTGTCACCTTCACCTAACAAGCACCCAAACCTAGAAGTTAAATATTTATGGCTCCTTAAGAAAGAGGAAATGAAATAGGTTATGTAGACTGTGTGTGTGTCCATACACACTTGTGTGTTCACACGCACACATGTGGATTGAAGGGGGGGGGAGGAGAAAGAGAGGTAAACAACTTTCTGGAAGTAACTTATAGCAACTTAGTCCTGCATCCTGTGAAAACTTAGAGGTTGTTTTGTGGACATGCTGTTGTTCCAGGAAAGCCTGTAAGTCAGTGGTTCTCAACGTGTGGGTCCCCAGGTGTTTTGGCCTACGACTCCCAGAATTCCCAACTATCTCACCAGCTGTTAGGATTTCTGGGAGTTGAAGGCCAAAACATCTGGGGACCCACAGGTTGAGAACCACTGCTGTAAGTCAATGCCAGGGCATGTATTTTGCTGAAGGCCCCAGGACCAGTTCATGGCATTGCAATTAAAGTAATCAAATTGCAGAGCCCAGAAAGTTCTCCTAAAAAAGCTCCCCTGTTTTGTCCCTTCCAAAACCATGGTGTGAGAACATCAGGACTTTTCAAGAAATTGATGGCTTGTGTGAAAACCAAACATCAAAATTCATACATAAACAAGTTTCTAAACAAATATCATTATTAGCCTAACTATCTGCTTCTCAACCTCTCTGGGATGAGACTGAATTAGAATTTGAAAGTGGAGTGTCATAATGAAGCATCAGAAAAAAATATGACAAATTACTTAGGTAATCCCTCCTAGCCTGAGGATGATCGTCTTCCCAAGTCTGGTGCCTTGGTGGTGGGTTCATAGGTAGCTGTGGAGCCCTTTTCTTGATCCGCATGTTCTCCTGCAGTGAGAACATACCTTTCGAGGATGAAGGTGGTCCCAGTCAGGGTTGGCTTGATGAGCCCTCCTCTTGGCACGTTTCTCCCTTTTGCCCCCTGTTTGTGCCTCGCTGAATTCTGCAACACTGCTGGTCACAGTTGACTTCCAGTTAGAGCACTCAAGAGCCAGGACTTCCCAGTTCTTGGTGTGTATGTTACAGTTTTTAAGGTTGCTTTTAAGCTCATCTTTAACTCTCTTTTCCTGTCCGCCAACATTACGTTTCCCATTCTTGAGTTGGGAGTATAGTAACTGCTTTGGGAGACGGTGATCGTGCATGTGGACAATGTGGTCATTCCAGCGGAGTTGATGATGTAGGAGCATCACTTCAATGCTTGTGGTCTTCGCTTATTCCAGCACACTGACATTTGTCCACCTGTCTTCCCAAGAGATTCGTAGGATTTTTTGGAGGCAACACTGATAGGATCGTTCTAGGAGTTGAGTGTGACGTCTGTAGACAGTCCATGTTTTGCAGGCATATAGCAGGGTGGAGAGGACAATAGCTTTATAAACAAGCACCTTGGTCTCCGTACGGATGTCCCGGTCCTCAAACACTCTCTGCTTCATTTGGAAAAATGCTGCACTCACAGAGCTCAGGTGGTGATGTATTTCAGTGTCATTGTTCACTTTTGTGGAGAAGTGGCTGACAAGGTAGTGAAAATGGTCAACATTTTCTAATATTAGAAATATGACAAGTATCTGGCTTTAAAAAATGTAGCAGGCATCCCTTGCTGGGAAACATTATTTCTCATGAATAGAAGGCAAAGAGTTAAAGCATCGTCTTATAAATCAAGATAAATGCTGACACAAGGTCTTCAGTTCTTTTTTCTGACAGAACAGAAAGATGTTTAATTTGCTTGTCCCTTTGCCCATCTAACTTTGTACATCTGTCCTTGAAATCAGCTCTTGCAAGCAGGAGTGTAGCCAGGGAAGTCAATTTAGCAGCACTTCCTGTCTGTGTCCTAGCACTGCAGGCAGACAGCCTGGAGCTAGGAGTTATTATCGGCTAAACAGGTATATGAATAATTACTAAAGAGAGAAGCCTGGGTTAATTACACTTTTTAATTTTGTTCCCATGCATTCTTAGATAATTCTCTTTTTCAGAGGAGATATGGCAAAACCCTGACAGCTGTAGTTCTTCATTTGTGCAGATTATTTATTTATTTATTTATTTATTTATTATAATGTATTGTTATAGCCATTATAATAAATAAATAACAATCTGCACAAATGAAGAACTACAGCTGTAAATAGAGGATTACAGTATGTTTATTTATGCAATATATTTATGTCCACACTTCCTCCAGAAAGTTTGGGGAGGCATATATGGAGTATCATCTTTGGCCATTATCCTATTGAAGTTTATTCCACTGACCCTTCTGGAACTATGGTTCTCACCTAAGTTTCTAAACTCATTTTCACTTGTGGGATGCATACCTATTGATAACGCTCCACAAACTGCCCTTTGATCTCTTTCTGCTTCATAAAGGGTAATCTGATTCATGGGCCAAATGACCAATGTTATGCAGGAGTAGATCCACTAGCAGAGGTTTAGCACAGCTGGCAAATCATCAGCAATTATAATATCTATCAACCAAAAGATTGAAAGTTCAAAACCCTGGGTTGGCATGAGCTGCCAACTGTCACCCTAGCTCATTGTTTACCTAAGCAATTCGAAAACAGCTTTAGCTGTAATTAGAGAAATTAGGTACTGCTAAAAAGCGGGGGAGGTGTTTTACGATGCCATAAAGATCAGAAAATGCTGGGCTACCAAAAGGAAGGAGGAAGCCCTGATGGCTCTTCATCATAGAGGATAGACCAACAGCACCCCTTGGACTCAAGCCCAACCTTCCATGGCACCAAAAACAGCTGAAACAAACCACTTCCTGTTCTGTCTGTCTGTGTACTGTCTATACAAAGCGGCATTGAATGTTTGCCGAGCATATGTACTGTGATCTGCCCTGAGTCCCCGTTGGGGTGAGAAGGGTGGAATATAAATAAAGTGGTGTTATTATTATCATCATCGTCATCATCCTTGCCTTTGCAGGACAGGATATGGTAGAAAACAAAGAAATATAAATCTCTTTTCATGTATCACCTTACAAATGATAATTATATGATTATTTTATGGCAAATCAAGCTTGAGCACTCACCAGAAGCCAAAATGAATAACTGAAGCTGTTGTACTTTGGGCATATTCTAAGAAGATATAACTCATTCGAAAAGATGATAATGCCCCATAAGTTGGAAAATATTAAGAAAGAAAAAAGACAACACTACAAATGGATAAACTCAATTAAGGAAGTCGTTGCTCTGAGACTACAAGACCCGAGCAGAGCTGTTCCGATCAGGATCTTTGGAAGATCTTTCATAATCAGTGATCCCTCATGTCTGAATATGATTGCCTTCCAAGTGTAAGGACTTGGTGGTAAGTCCATAGGTGACTGTAGAGTTCTGTACTCTTGTCTTCTTTTAAAAAATATGGAAGGCAGTTTTGGCTTGCTTTATACCAAGACTGAAATTCTGCACCTGCAAAACACTGTGCCATCAGATCTCTATTTTACCTGTCGCAAGTCACTAATGGGAAGGGTTTAGTGCCTCTCAGACTTTCTGAAGTTAATGAGCAAATTGGTTAAAAAGGAGGAGGAGAGCAGAGAAAATTGTCTGTTGCTTTGCTAAACACAGCAGCCCAAACAGGCAAAGGAAAAATGAAAGTGGAGATACTCAACTTCTAAATCCAAATACTGTAATTCTTTCATAGGTAGTTTCCGAATCACCATTAATTACCTTTTGTAGTTTGTAGTTACCTCTCACTTTTGTTGACAGCCCAAATGAAAATATGCTAGAGTACCTGTTTTAAATGCATCCCAGGCAATGATCTCTAAAGTATGCAAATGAGCTGAGAGGACAGGAGTGTGCATTGTTTTAAATCATTGGCTATGTCACAATGGATGTCACTCAAATGGGAGGCAAGGAAAAGCTTGATGCTCCTAGTCTTGGCAATTCAGACCAAGGAGTCCCACCTGTAAGTATGTAAAGAATTTAAAAATGCACATCTTCCCTTCATTGTTGAAATTCAAGGTGTGATTTGCACTTTTTATGGTTTGATTATTTCAGTGTGCAACTTGTGTGATCCTTCATTGATTACTGATCTTTTTTATGACACTGTTGTTCCAGAATATTTCAAAATAACATAGCATTATTTTTAAAAGATCATCAGTAATATTCAACATTTAGTGATGGAGGTTCAGGGATGTACATAACCACTTCAAGTATATTATCCGAGTTATCCTTATTGAGAGCATTGTTTACCAAACCAATACTGTTATTAACTTTTCACTATGAGAGTAGAGGTGTTAAACTTGTGGATGTTCCAGATGTTTGGATCTCCAACTCCCAGAAGCCCTAACCAGCTTGTCCAATCGTCAGGAATTCTGGGAGCTGAAGTTCAAAATACTTGGAGGGCCACAAGTTTGACATGACTGAGCTTGAGGCTTGCTTGAGAACATCTGAGTTCATAATGGAAGTGAGACTTGAAGCAGAAATCTCAAAACTCTAAAACATCTGGAGGGCAAACTTTGACCCTCCATGTATTTTGGACTTTTAACTCCCATAATTCTTAACAACTGATAAGCTGTCTGGGATTTCTGGGAATTGAAGTCCAAAACATGATGAACCGAAGTTTGTCCATGCCTAGTATGTATGCACTGGCTTACTACCTGTCAGCTTATATTACTTATTTTGAAGGAACCTTGGGGTTTATACGCACACAACAGGGATTCCTCAGTGGAAATATCAACAGTGACAGCAATGTGCCCCACAAAAACAATTTGTTTCTTCTATGCTAATCTTCCTCTGCAGTGTATAGCTAGAGGTGTGTTGGGTGTGTTCTGCAGGTCAGTCTCAGTTCACTCACAGTGCCAAGAAAGACCGATAGGCTTGCCACAGTATGCTGTATCAGAATCCTAAATTGTGAGTAGGGCTCAGAAGGAAAGTCAGTGGGGAAAGCATGCCTTGATAGCTATGTATGTGAAAACTACTGATCTGTTTTCCATTTGGTTTTTTTATAAAACATTTACATACTGAGTCCACATCAAAATTGTTTGTTGAGGCGTCTCATCCTTTAAAGGGAATTTTTACCATTGTACACAGAGCGGAATTAACAAAGCATGCATAGGATCAAGATAGCCATGAATTTCATTGTCACACACAAATTACAAGAGTTTGTTCCATGGTCATGATAATTGTACTTGTCTAACCTTGTGAATTTACAAGAAGGCTTGTGGAATCTTCACCCAGGTCTGTGTTATTGTGATTTGAACATAGCATAATGATAAGAGTTTTGTGTTTGGCTTAGGAGGCCCAGGATCCTCTCTGACAGTGGTTATCAACCTGTGGTTCCCAGGTATTTTGGCCTACAACTCCCAGAAATCCCAGCCAGTTTACAATTTGTTAGGATTTCTGGGAGTTGAAGGCCAAAACATTGGGGACCCATAGGCTGAGAACCATTGCTCTATGAGCCATGAAACTTGTTGGATCCACATTCATTCTCAGCTAACCCTGACCTCACATGATCATTGTGGAGGAGAGTGTTGCAGTTTATGCAGAAGCTACCCAGTAGCCTTCCCAGCCCTCTAGTTGAATCACACAGAGTCAGAGTAAAAGGAAAAACAAAATTTACTCTTGAATAGTCAGAGATAAATATGCAGCTTTACAAAATAACCAGCCTTGAAAATAAACTTAGTCCATTGCAGCAAAATAACTCACACAAAAGTCCAATGCATTAAAATCATGCATTCTCTGCTTCTTCATTGGTGCAAGGAGTCTTGTAGTATAGAAGTCCCATCCGGTCTCTTCCTGATCATCTCATCTCCATCTGAATACACCATGAAGCACTCCTCATGATATACTTCTTTCAGGGAGTGGCTCAAGCTTAATTGTCCAGGTGTTCTTCCTCAACACGCACCCATACAGGTAATGATCCTTGTAAAAACTTAGTATACATATGCACATTCTGTAATAGAGAGGACAGCCAAGAATGCAGCCTTGAGTTCATTGGTGTTAGAGAAAGGAAAATAAGCTATATGGGTCTTCCGGGGAATTAATTCTAAAACTTGGATGCCATTAAAGAGATGTACCTGTTTCTGATACTCACCATGTCTCAAAAGAGTGAAGTAGCTCAGAGCAGGATCTCCATAGCTTCTATGTATTCATGTCTACATCTGCTCATGTTGCTACATATTTTTGTTTCATAATATATGTGTTTCAGATTTTAAATTGCTATATTTCTTTATCCATGAACTGCTCCTGAATGAGACTCTTGCCAATTGAAAGTGTAAGGAGTAGTTTCAAATTATTACTGCTAGATGCCTCTCCAATGCATAAATAGCCCCTAGCCTCAGTTATTCATAATATGGCAACCACCCAATGAGACATCATCCATTTGTGATGTTATTTTTATTTTTTTATTCAAAATGGTTACTATTTATAATATTTATAATGTAATACCATATAATATTTATAATATGTATAACATTTATAATGTAATACAATATAACACTAATAACAATAATGCAATATTATAATTATATATTTTATATTATATGTAATATTACTAATAATATTACAACATAATGGTTTAGTACAATATAGTAATATATAATACTGATATTGTACTATGCTAATAATTTAATATATTGTATGTATATATTAGATATGGTTAGGTTCGGTCAGAATCTTAATAATTCGGAATAAATTGGGAAAGATTTGCTTTTTGAAGTGATTTTGAAGTTTTTAAGGAAACTGGAAGTCCCTTTGCCCTTCCGAAGCTTTTTCCACCATTTCTGTTCCGAAGCAGTAAGTGAGTCAAAATGATTCAGCATTTCCCTACTTCTCTTCCCTGGTCTCGGCTCAAGCCTGGGAAGCCAGGTTAAAGCAGAGTGGATGAATCCCCCCCCCCCTCTCCTTTCCCCTCGCATTCTGCCTAGTTTCTGGAAAGCGGTGTCAAAGCAACTTGGATGAATTTCCCCCCTCCTTTCCCTCCTGCCTCCAGAGTCAGTCTTAAGCGAGAGAAGCAGTTTTAACCAGTCTGGATGAGATGGATCCGCATCGGTTTAAACCAGTGTGGATGATTTCCTTCGTTTCCTTTCTCTCCCGCGTCAGTTTAAACCAGTGTGGATGGATTCCCTTCCTTTCCTTTTCCTCCAACTTCAGTCTTAAGCGAAAGAAGCCGTTTTAACCAGAGTGGATTTCTTCCCTTTGCTTCCCCCCACCCCCTTTTGGAGTAAAACAACTACTTTCAAAGTAAAGACCACCCAATGAAACAGGAAATATCACTTTGAAACCATTGACAAAGGATTCGGAAATCTTGGAAGTTTTGAAAAGTTTTGAACTTGTTTTTCTGTGAAAATCGGAATTGACTTTAGATCCAGACCACCAGTGCTCCCTACATCTGGAATGAGTTTTGAACCATTTTTTGATCAAACAAGCCTACAAGTATATATATCTTATAAGCCACTCTGAGTCCCCTTCGGGGTGAGAAGGGCGGCATATAAATGTCATAAATAAATAATACTAAAACTTGAAAACTTGATAACCCATCTAACTGTTGATAACTTGTGTATTTGTAACATGTTTCCATCGTGAAATATACTGCTTTGAAACTGAGTTCATCATTTTGAAACAGCCTGTATAATAACAGTAATGTGAAATGATTCAATTATATTGGTGTGATGTCCATCCAGTTGGGGCAGGGTAGGGGTAGGTAAATGTTTCCTTTTAAAAAAATAAGTGGGGGAAAACAGAGGCTGTGCCATACAGATTGCAAAGTAAAGCATCATTGACAGGCCTATTACTTCTCACTAGAGCAAGTTGCTTCTCCAGTGGAGACACATACTCCTCCCTGATGCTGAAAGACTTCAGTGGGGGCTTTTAAATAGTTATCCCTATGAGACAACCTTTCCCTGTGATGTAATCTGACACACAGCCGTCATTGAGGCTTAAACATAGTAATCTTTGAAAATGATTGGGAATTTGCCCTGGAGGGGGGAAGGAGACCTGTTATGATTAATTTCTACCAATGATAAACCAATCCTTGTCCAAAATGCAGTGTGCTATGAAGTATGATTTAATCCATTTAACTACGGTGCCTGATGCCTGTGACAACTGTGACTCAAATGTCATCACAGAAAGTGATATTTCAAGTGGCATGGTGGGATTAGAAACCTGCTGAAGATTTGTCAAAGGCAGAGTAAGTACATAATTTCTAGATAAGTGATTTGTCTACTCTAAACCACGTCTGCTAAAAAGAGAGAGAGAGAAATGAAAAGAGGAAGAGACAGAGGCAGTTTAAAAGTAAAGGCATGAACTTAAGCCCTGAAGAGTTTATATAATAGCATTCCAAGTAAACTGAGGACCATTTAAAGTCAAAGGCTAAAAATCAAAATTATATACATATACAAACAACACACTTCCTGGAAGAAATGGATGAGAGTTGATCCAAAACAAGGGAGAAAGATTATCCCAGTAGTTTTTCCCATACATTTTCTCATCAGTAATGCCGGTTCAACTTGTTTCTTACACCAAACAGTGTCTAGTATTTGAAAATTGTCTTCTGTTTTTTTCCCTTTCTTTCCTAGAACTTGGGAAGCAAAATCTTTGATCTCATATCACCATAATAATGTTGGTTTTATGACTGTATAACTGAATTCATATATGCACAAACTCAATGGAAAGGCAATTGATGCAGAGAGGGTTAAAGTATCATCAGATTGTGCTCTGCAGCCCTCAGAGAGGAAGACGTGCAATATTGCTTGGAAAATACACTGACACAATATCCAAAGGGAGAGAATAAGGTCACTCTGGGATTACATGAGTTGGCTTATGCTATTTTTGAAAGGTGAATCCCTTAAACATCTGCTTCCCCCAGAAAGCACCCGCCTGACTGGAAAAGGAGAAAAGCCAGAGGTTAAGAGGAGGATACTCTTACTGATGCAGAAAGGATCTGTCCACTCTTCTGAGTGCTGATCAAATGTATATATGCATGTTGCTCTTGGTTTTCCCATAGTGTTCCGAAATTTAAAAACCCAGAGAATTCCGAGTGATGCTTAGTCTGTAAGGAAATTATATTGTTTAGTCCTGTGCTTTCTGGATTAGATAAACCGGTAGTGATTTTTACAGTTGCTTTTGGAGTGGTCTTCATTCATCAAAGAACAACAACAACAAACAACAACACTTTATACTCTGCCTTTTTTTTTTTGCTATTTATTTATTTATTTTACACATATAAATCCTGAGTAATTCAACAAATATTAAAGACATTATGGTAATTTACACCGGTGTAGATTACATTTTCCCCTCCCTCTCCCTCCCTGTCACATTGCTAGGGCTCTACCTTGTTTAGGTAGAGATGAATCAAAGCTCCCAGTTTAAACAAACAGTTTAATTAAAACAGCACTTATTTGTTGGCTGTTTTTATAGTCCAAAAATATAAAACACAAAGATAGCACGCAGCTACAGAATAAACAAAACTGATAGCAAAAATAACTTCATAGTCAAAAGGGTCCAGTCCAATGGTCAAATACTGAGAGTTCAATAACAGAGTCCAGGGATCAAGAGTATACCGTAGTCAAAAGCCAGTCCAAAGGTTCAAGGTTCCAGGATTCCAAGATTACAGAAAACAGGTCAGGACACCAAAAATCCAACAGACCTACAAGCGAGAAGCCTCCTTAAAATGCTTTGGAAGAGTGTGTGGCTGCTGGTGTACGCATGTACCTACCTGCAGCCAAGTGTCTCCTCTAGAGTAAGAAACAGCTTTAAGAACTTGCTTGCCTCCTTTAAATGCCTTGGAATGAAAAGAGTGTGCCTGCTGGCATGTGTGCGTCTCCTCTAGAGTAAGAGTAGAACTTGCTTGCCTCCTTTAAATGCCTTGGAATGGAAAGAGTGTGTGGCTGCCGGCATGTGTGAGTCTCCTCTAGAGTAAGAGTAGAACTTGCTTGCCTCCTTTAAATGCCTTGGAATGGAAAGAGTGTGTGGCTGCCGGCATGTGTGAGTCTCCTCTAGAGTAAGAGTAGAACTTGCTTGCCTCCTTTAAATGCCTTGGAATGGAAAGAGTGCGTGGCTGCCGGCATGTGTGCGTCTCCTCTAGAGTAAGAGTAGAATTTGCTTGCCTCCTTTAAATGCCTTGGAATGGAAAGAGTGTGTGGCTGCTGGTGTGTGTGCATCTCCTCTAGAGTAAGAGTAGAACTTCCTTGCTTCCTTTAAATGCCTTGGAATGAAAAGAGTGTGGCTGCTGACATATGTGTGTCTCCTCTAGAGTAAGATTAGAACTTGCTTGCCTTTTTTAAATGCCTTGGAATGAAAAGTGTGTGGCTGCTGGCATATGTGTGTCTCCTCTAGAGTAAGATACAGTTTTAAGAACTTGCTTGCCTCTTTTAAATGCTTTGGGAAAAGAGTGTGAATGGTGTCCAGGCCCAGGAGAGAAAGTTTGTTCACCTTCCTGCAGCAGAACACCTCTCCTTTAGAGCAGAACAGCTTAAATTCCTAAAATGATGAGAAGAGGAGCCTAGGAAGTCATCCCCCTCAATAATGGGCCAATAGAAAATGGATAACTGCCCTTCTGATTTGGGGAGACTCCCAAAAAATGGATCGGGGGCCCCACTGAAAGCTGGGACACGAAACAGGTGAAGGTTTATCCTGAATGCACAACCCTAATATCTATACGTATGTCAACATCATGATGAACATATGTATATGAACAGATGTATAAACATATGTTTTTACATATGTCAACATCATGATGAACACCAGAGCAGTCAAACTGAGAGAAGCAATAATCTGAACAAGAGAGGAAAGATCTGTTTCTAATACATCTTGAACCTAGGCATTTTCCACTTAGAATAAAGCTTGTAAACATTTGTGAGATGCCATGCTATGGTTTGGATTTTCTTTTTAAAAAGAGACTATTATTATCTGACATACAATAACTGAAGATAAAAAGAGAGCTTTCTAAAACATTTATTTAAAAAAGAAGGGGAAGACCTTTCCTGCCAAATTCATTTTCTATATTTTTATTGAAATAAAAATTCCCAGCGAGTGTCTTGGTAAAAAGCCTCGATGAGTTTTGTGAGGGTTGTCTGTGAAAAGGAAGTGGCTTTTTACCACAGGACGTTGTGTCAGGAAAAGGTTGGTTCTTGGTTGGCCACAACTTAAACTGCCATTTTCCCCCTGAGATATGGGAGGTTTTCACTGGCTTCCTGTTTATCTATTTCACAGTCATGTGCTCCATGTGGAAAACATGAATCTCTCTTGACAAAAAGAGTGGGGGGTTTTTTCATCCCATTTTGAGATATTAATTTTTACTTTCCATAATATAGGGGAGCTGATAAACCAAACCAAAAGTAGGGGGTGTTCAACTGAAATTTGTTTCTATAGCTTGTCAGATCAATCAATTTTAAGACCATAAAACTTATTTGAAATGCCTGAAACAAAAAAAAATATTTTGGATTTTTTTGTGAGGGTAGAATACCTGTAATTGTACATAATGTGATTTCTTGGAAATAGGAAATAAGTCTAAACACAAACTTTATTTATGTTTTATATATGCCTAATAGTCATAGCCCGCATGTAATTTAATATAGTCATTCGAATAATTTTGTGCATGAAACAATGTTGCACCATCAGAAAGCCAAAGTGTCACTCTCTCAGCCACCCATGTGGATAATTTCTGATTTTGAGGCACTTCCAATTTTGCAATTTTGGACAAATTATACTTAATGTGTACTTTAGAAAAATATGCGGAATGACCCAATTCTGATTCAGTGAATTGCTACCTTGAGGAGAAAAAACAGAACTATTCTGTTTCTTATAAGAGATGTCATTAGCCATTACAAAACTTTCTATCAAGATAGGGTCGGTAATGGTGTTAAGGAACAATTTGAATAAGGCTATAAGTTTGTAGAGTTTGTTTGTGGTTTGGGGCATACTCTTTTAACTCCCCCAACTGGTTGGGGAAAGTCCCAATGAATCCTTCATAATAATTTTTTCAGCTTTTCAAAATGCTGCATTTTTTCCACTCTTCCTGCTCCACTTTCCCTCTGTCATTGGCTTACTTCTATTGGTGCCAATGGTGTTCAAAGTTCAAAAGTAGTTTGCATTCAGTTAGCTCAATTCTTGGAGCCCTGGTGGTGCAATGGGTTAAACCCTTGTGCCGGCAGGACTGAAGACCGACAGGTCGGAGTTTTGAATCTGGGGAAAGTACAGATGAGCTTCCTCTGTCAGCTCCAGCTCCCCATGCAGTGACATGAGAGAAGCCTCCCACAAGGATGGTAAAAAACCAAAACAACTGAGAGTCCTCTGGGCAACGTCTTTGCAGACGGCCAATTCTCTCACACCAGAACAACTTGACATAAAAAAGCTCAATTCTTGCCTTTTCTAGTAGACCGAGACCCCTTTTACACTATCCTTATATCCAAAGATCTGATCCTAGGTTATCTGCTTTGAACTGGATTGTAAGAGCCTCCACTGTCAGATAATCTGGGATCATATCCTGGGATATAGGGCAGTGTAGAAGAGGCCTGAGGCAAAAGCAAACTGTTGCTGTCTTGTCTTGCTTTTTCTTCTTCAGTAATCGTTCTGCTATTTTGACAATCCTTTGATGTTGCTTGGCCACATGGATCCTTGTTTTTGTCCATGAGATGTTAGCAGATATGGCATGGCTGTCTCTCCTCTTGGCCTACAAGAGGTATATTGCTTGTAACACACCCTACATCTTACCTGTGTAGTATCTAGGGCAGTGGTTCTCAACCTGGGGTCCCCAGATGTTTTTGGCCTTCAACTCCCAGAAATCCTAACAGCTGGTAAACTGACTAGGATTTCTGGGAGTTGTAGGCCGAAACACCTGGGGACCCACAGGTTGAGAACCACTGACTAGGGTATGGATATCCAAACTACAGCAATAGGTGAATGTTCATGGTGAGGAAGGCGGGTATAGTCCTGCTCCTTAACCACAGATAAGCTCTACACCAGGGGTCCTCAAACTACGGCCCGAGGGCCGGATACGGCCCTCCAAGGTCATTTACCCAGCCCTCGCTTAGGGTCAACCTAAGCCTGAAATGACTTGAAAGCACACAACAACAACAACAACAACAACAATCCTATCTCATCAGCCAAAAGCAGGCCCACACCCCACTGAAATACGAATAAGTTTATATTTGTTTAAATTGTTCTTCATTTTAATTATTGTATTGTTTTTAAGTGCTCTTTGCACTACAAATATGCGCAGTGTGCATAGGAATTCATGTTTTTTTCAAATTATAATTCAGCCGTCCAACAGTTTGAGGGACTGTGACCTGGCCCTCTGTTTAAAAAGTTTGAGGACCCCTGCTCTACGCTCAGTGACTTTGTCTCAACCTGCCCTACAGTAGTGGCATGTCTGAGGTTTCTTGTTGAGTGCATGGCTGGAATAATATTCAACCATTTTCTTAGCCAAAGTGGGTGGCATGTGTATTATCTTTCAAACAATGGAGAGCCATACGCAACAGAGAAAATGAACCTTCTGCTTCAAAAGAGGCAGTGGGTAAGAGGATCTACAAACCCTGTCTTTTTTAGGCAAGAAATCTTCCAGAAAAGAAAAGGGATAAAAGGGGGAGAGCAGACAGACTGTGATGCAGATTGCCTCCTTTCATGTGGCAGTTGTCTCTTTAGTAGGGCTATCCTTAGCATGATGCACAGCAAGAGCTCTCTCTTGGCAGGTACTCTGCCTGAGAGAGGTGTGTAGACTTGACTGCAGTGAATATCGCCTCCTGTCAAGGCTCAGCTTTCTTGGCAAAGTCAGTGCCAAGGAAAAGAGTTGGATTATGCACATGAAAATCCCTTTTCTGCAAGGCTAGGCTTGTCTTTCAGCAGGATACTTGCCTCTCCCGAGCAGCAGTGTGCATGCAGGAAACTGAATCCCTTGAAAACTTGTCACAGCACTCATCTGCACTGGGGACTTCCCAACTCAGACATTGCTTTCTTAATTTTTATATCTCCCTATATATAAAAGGGCTGCTTTCCATCTAGCACCTGTTAAATTGTACAAAATTAACAATGCAATCTGACAAAAAATGTCAGAAAGACTAAGAAGGAATTGGGCCTTTGAAATACATGTGATTCCTTTGCCTAACATCTTGGAATTTAGGGATACAATTCTGAGCTGCTGAAATCAAATGGTAAGATGAAATAGTAGATTCTCTAAATCTTTATAATTAATAACTCTCACTTTTAGATGGGGAAAATGCAGAGCTGCAGCATCAAGAACTGCTTTCAATTCTGACCTAAGCCACTAGAGCTGAAATAGTAAGATCTTGGAAAATCGAAGAACTTACTCCCTCTAATGCTAGTTGGATAGACTCTGGTTTGACTGCACTCACTGAATTTTGTCAATAAAAGCTCATGTAACGAAGGGAAAAATAACAGAAGATTACTTTGTGGAAACATGGTTCCCATTCATATGTCATATTTTGGATTTGACATTGGTCTATGGCCTGCCATTAACATGTAGCATATTAGTCCAGGACCACCTGCGATAAGTGAAAATCCACGATATAGGAATGCTCCTCTTTCCAGAGGCCTCAGCATTCGTAGGTGAGATGAAGCTGAAGCAGTTCTTGCTCTATTATTCTTCCTAGTGCAGAATAATAGAGAAAGTTATTCAAGCCAGACGGGGAAACTTGGGTGTGAGGGGAAGGGATGGAAGTTGAGGGCAAGCTGGGGTGCATCTACTCTGTGGAATTAATGTACTTTGATACCACTATTAGCAGCCCTCCTTGGAAGCAAGCCCTCCTCCTCCTCTTCCCCCTCCTCCTTCCCCGCAAAACACCCAGTCCACAAGAAGCGAACCGCAAACTAGCGAGGGAACACTGTATTTAGAAATCAGAAAATTATTGCACATAAAGACTGTCGTGAAGTAATTTGCTTAAATTAAACTACAGCCATGTAAACTCCTGGTAATGATGTAGACGCTCACCTCGAGCCAGAAAGGCCAGCCACTTGGCCGGAGGGTTAAAAAAACCCTTTTTAACCCTACTTTGGTTAAAAAAACCTTTAAAGATGGGGAAAAAATCCTAGCCGACCCTAGTGCGACTAGTATTGACTCATGTTGAACTGTGCACAGGAGGGTGGGTTGTGCTGCCTAGAACCGAATGCAGCGGGGAGGAGCTAAAACCCAAGTAGACTTCCTTAAGCCCCTCCCCACCACAGACTGGCAGCAATGCCAACCTCAAGAGACCACTTGTCTCATCAATGGGGGAATTCAAAGGTTCCCTTCCAGACGTATGGCTGGCCTTTCTGGCTGGAAGTGAGCATTGAATCCCCAGCGTGAAATAAGAGACCAGACACAAGATATGTGGAGAAATAAAGGGCCATTTGTTGACCTATTAAAACTGAAAATGTAACTAGTTGTGGGAGGAGCACTGAGACATGGGAAATGGCGTGAGGACAGGTATCATTCTCTGACTACCTGCCAAACCAACATATGGATGAAGTACCTGACCCTGAGGGCACTCCACAGTGATGGTTTGCTATTTCAGCCAGTCATTATTGGAAGGCCATCCCTGAGACCCTACCTCCCGAGCCCCAGAACCCAATAGGAGAGAGGTAAGCCCCCAAAGTAAGTCTCAAAGGAGATATTTTAGGGGACCCTTTAAGCCCCAGAATCTATAGAGGTCAACCCAAAATGTCCCCTTTTACTTCAAAAGGGAGGGGTGCCAAGGTGCATGGTTATGGTGATAGGCTAGTTACTCAAGTGGGAGACCTACTCATTTTTTGCCTAGCTGTTTCTGTTGACTATTTTATGCCCTTTTCCCTCTTTCAGCTTGTTCAAAGCATTAGCTCTCTTATTTTTCTCTAAAAGCCTTACCATTTGCAGTCTTGGACATGTCATCTTCACACTTAGGCTGAAGTACCTGCTTGAGTAGTTGTCTGATACGGATTCAGGTACCCTTTCTAAGATTTTTTTTTCTTGTAGCAGTTCAATTGCATCTCATTCTAGGAGATTCATGGCATGGGGTGTTAAATTATTTATAGTGCAGCTATATGTATCATCTACTTAAGTAGAGTTTAAACTGGTGCCATGGTAATCCAAATTCCTTAATTGAAAAAATCCGTAATTCTGTCACTTTTCTAAAATATGGGGCTTGTGTGTATTTGATTACTAAATCCGTGTTGTGACAAATATAGAAAATCATGGATCTATGCTGTACACTTCATCCCAAACCACTTGAAATCATGCCCGGCCACTCCTTTCTTTGTTTGTCGTAGATTTCTATCAAAATTCTGTGAAACATATCGTAATATCCAAGACCTAAAATGAGCAAGACAGATGAGATTCTTCTGAATGTGAATTCTATGCCTCATTCAACACAGTATTCTTCTAGCATAAGGATTTTGCTCACAAATCATTTCTGGGGCTGGGTGGTGGGCGAGGGAAAATAATGTCGAAAAGAAGATATGTAGGTCAGAGAAAGACATAATTACTGTGAATTTAGCTGTGCAGTTACAGTGCTTTTCTCCAACCTAATTATGTGTGTTCATTCTTTCCTGTGTTACGGTTCCAGACATGTGTGAATGAGGGCCAAATAATTAGGTTGCAATTGCTTCTCACTTGTAGTTTGTGCTTGGCTTTGACTACATAAAGGCTGGAATAAATCCCGAATACTCCCTAGAGAGTACCTGCCGGTTGGGAAGAGTGCGGCCAAATTGAGGCTCGGCTTCAAACCCATCCACCCCAACATTGTTTTCAGATAGAGTAATTGATGAAATGGCAATCGCGCGCTCCGTTTTGTTCTTCCACCCGGTGATTCGTGCCAAAAATCGTGCCAATATGAATTTTGCATTCTGGTACAGGTGGTGCGCATTCACTTCCTCCCCTTCCTTTTTTGTGGGATGATTGCCTTCACGCAGGAAGCCACCAACGTTGTTGTCGTCGCCACCTCCTCCTTCTCCTCAAAAGCAGAACCTTCCTCCTCTTGGCCGCTTAATTAGCATGACTAGTTTGATGGATTTAGTCAACAGTATTTCTAAATAGGGATGGCGGAAGACCCTGCCCACCAGCTTTTCCCCAAACGCATGCCCCTTTTGACCCGTAACCCTTCCTGGTTTGCTAGGCACACTCAAACAAGTGTTGCTTCTGATTAATTGATCAAGGGGGAGTTATTTTGGCCTCTTGGCTGTGTACCAAAGAGCAAGCCTTTGTCCTAATATTCCTAGCACCACCCCTCCTTGTAAGTTTGAAATGTGAGATGCCTGGATTTTTTTTCCTCCCTCTCCCTCTCTTCTCTTTCTCTCTCCCTTCTGGCAAAGTGGCTGTGTGTCTGCTTGTGTGTATCTGTGTCTAGGAGTGTGTGCGTGCGTGCCTGCGCATGTAAGTGATAGATGGGTATAATGGGAGAGCAAAGGGATGGACCACTAGAGACAGAAAAAGGAAACCTTCAGTGCCAGTAACATGCAGTTGAGGTGAGAATTTTCCTGGTGTTTGATTTTTTTCCCCCATTATGTTTTTCTCCCCCTATCTTCCACCCCCTGTCTTTTCCCAGTCCTTTTCGGGGATGGGGTTAAAGGAGGCTCCTGTCATTTTTTGCAACCGCTGCACATACACACCCTCTTCAAACAATGTCATGCGGACGCCACGGTGTGCCCTCTTGCTTGTGTCAGGTCTGTCCGCGTAGATGTGTGAAGTTCTGAAGCTGAACCTGATTCTCTTTTTATTGTCTCTGGAGGGTTGTCGCTGGGAGCACAAATAGCCTGTTGGCAAGTACGGCATGAGCCCATTAGCAAGACTCCATCTGTGATTGGTTTTGCCTGGAAACCGGGAGACAAGCAATGAATAATTGATGTGTGTTGTGCAGTAGCTGGACAGGCAAAGAAAAAAGAGAGAGGGAGAGAAAGCGAGCGCAGGATGCCCTCAGAGGGGGGAGAGAGAAAGAGAACAAGCTTGGAAATAGCTACTGGCTGCCTTGTGCTGAGATTAAGGTAGCCCTGGCTTTCTTTGTTCTGCACTACATGATTTCTGCCTAGAAGTGTTTTCAGATAGATGTGGCCTTTTTCCCTCCCTGCAACAGGAGAAATAGCCCCCCTCCTCGAGGTGGGGGAGCCGAGGACGGCTAGTTGTGAATGAAATGTAACTTGTGGGTAAGTTGGCTTCTGTGGAGGGGAAGGTGTCTATGTCTGTCTATCTCCCTGTCTATCTTTGCTCCAGCCCCTCTGAGGGTGTGTGGTGTGTGTGTGTGTTTCTGTCTCTCACACATAATGTGTGTGTGCATGTGCATGCGCGTGCGTGAGACAGAAAGCGAGAGAGCATTGTGGGTAGAAGTGTGTTGTCAGCTGGCAAAGGCAATAGCAGGGGATGAAAGGCAAGACTTGAGTAACAAACTGGGACATGTTTTTGTACAGTTTCGGCTCGCCGTGTTTCCATTTTGTGAAAATCGTCTCTTTAAAAGGAAAAAAAAACAACCAATGCCATTCTTATCTGGGAGTGAGTTCATTTTTAGCATAGACATCTTTCCTTGTATAGCCAGGTATTTGACAAAATGTTTATGTTCTAGTTATTTTGGCAGTAACCATGGCAAACAGATTTTGTGTGAGAACAAGATTGGCCTTTTCTTTTATCCTCAGTATCTCTGCACTGCCCAGATTTACTAGATTTTGATGTAGCAAGCAGCTTGAGAATTAGCCGCTGCCATTGTGTTTTGGCAAAATGAGGATTATATTTAAAATTAGCCTCTCTGTCCCAATTTCTGACAAGCATACCCTGATGCAAAATCCTTTCAAGGTTGATGACCTCCAAAAATGATGATGATCCCCAATAGTTTACTTTTCAGTAGATGTTGGTGAGAAACACAAGTTGAATATCTCTTGTTCCAAAATGCTAGGGACCTGGCATGTTTTGGATGTCAGATCACCCCCCCCCTCCCCAATTTTGGGTTGTTTTTTTCTGCAAAGTTTGTGTGCAGTTTTCCATCATGATTATATATGTGACCAGAGGCATCCCTAGGTAATTTTCAATGGTAATCAAACAGTATTTTGACCCCCCCCCCAACCAATCACTGATATATATTTTCTGTTCATCATGGGAGTTCTGTGTGCCATATTTGGTTCAATTCCATCATTGGTGGAGTTCAGAATGCTCTTTGATTGTAGGTGAACTATACATCCCAGTAACTACAATTCACATATGTCAAGGTTTATTTTCCCCCTAGAGCGCCTCTAGAGTGCCCCTGGGCAAAATCAACTATACAGCAAATGCTTACTTTGTGTAATGGGTTGAGCCGCCCCTGTATGTGACGTTTCAATGCATATATTTGTGTGCTAGCCTAAGTCAGACGTTTGAAGAACAAATTGTACAAGTTCCTCTTAGTCATGATAGAACTATTTTTGTTACTGTGGTTTAAATACTTGGAGAATGGAAACGAGTGGGAGTTCTTTGTTATCATAACTAGAAATCTGGCACTGAAAAGTTGCAGTTGTAGCTGTGTAAGTTGCCAAAAAAGGTTACCACCTGTTGTTAGAGCTAGCTCTGCCAATGTTCTGATGTGTGCACCTGAGCGACAACCATGACTAACAGAGGTGGAGATTCAGGACAGGATGTATCCATTGATATGCTCAGTCAAGTAGAAAGGGCCTACAATAAAGAGTTTGTTGGACTTATTTGGCAGAGTGGATAAGTATCTTACCCATGACTTCGAACCTGATTCTTACCACAGTTGTCATTTCATAGAGAGTTCAGCACTTTAACATTATTCAATCCATAGCTGAACTGCCACCAGTTCAAGCCCAAACCTCAGTAATTTACCTTTCAGTAGATGTTGGTCAGATACACAAGTTGAATATCTCTCGTTCCAAAATGCTAGGGATCAGGCATGTTTTGGATGTCAGATCCCATTCTGGCCCAGCTTGCCTGTCCGAATGCATCTTTCCTTATGAACCTGCTAGGACTTTAAGATCATCCAGGGAGGCCCTGCTCTCGATCCCGCCTGCGTTGCAAACACATTTGGTGGGGATGAGAGACAGGGCCTTCTCAGTGATGGCCCCTCGGCTATGGAACACTCTACTTGGGGACATTAGATCTGCCCCCTCCCTCTTAACATTTTGGAAGAGATTCAAGACTTGGTTGTTTGAACAAGCATTTGAAAATGCAAGGTAAAAGACATAGGAATTGGAACGACTGGACGAGATGGGACAATGTTTTCATTAGGAGACACAAATGATGTATGCTTTTAGTATTCTTGTTATGGTTATATTATGTGTTAATGTTTAAATGCTTTATGTTGTTTTTGGGCATCGAATCGTTGCCATTGTAAACTGCTTTGAGTTGCCTAAGGGCTGAAAAGGGCGGCATACAAATATAGTAAGTAAATAAATAATTAAATAAATTATTCCCCCCTCCCATTTTGGAATGCCCATATTTTGGAATACCCATCTGCTAAATATTACCAGTTTCAAACTTTATTCATATTGGCTCCTCAGTGATCTGGTGGAATTAGAACTAGATTAACCCCTATATCTAGAGCCAAAATCCCTCTCACCTTTCTGTAATTTTATACATTTGTTTCCCTCTAATCTTTCCAACATAGCAGATTTGACCTCTTGAGATATCTATGTTCCATGTGTCTTGCAAACATTTCCTACATGTGGCAGCTTTAAGCCTCTTTGAGTCTCCTTGTGGAGAGAAAAAGTGAGAAACAAATAAACACAACAACAACAACAACAACAGGCTTGCTTCTGCTACTTGTCCAGAGATACAAGGTTGATTTTCCCACTGTCAAGACTAGAGAACCTGTTTTGCTCTCCGCACTGAGCTGCCCAACCCATACAATATTTTCTTCTTCCCTGGGGCAATAGGCAATACCCAATCATTTACTACAGATTGACTACTATTGGTTATCATATTGTAAGGAGTGTATTGTGGGAAACCACTAGGGAAGGTACTGAATCTGCCTCCTGCCTCTGGTGATGTTTTTTCTATCAAGAATCAATTATTTTTTGTGTCACCCTGATAATGTTTTGAAAGTACGAGCTATCGTTTGTCTGCTTATCTTTTCCTACATTGCGTTGTTTTTGTACAATGAATATGCTTGTGTATATTCCTTTCCTCTCCCTATTCTGAGAGTTACTTCATTTCATCACATTTTCATTTGCTCACAGCACTTTGGATGCAATTTACAAGATAAATTATATGTAGGACAGCGCACAGAAATATTTAGACATCTGTTACTGGGGAGAAATCTCACCCCGGGAAGAGTCAGTCACAGGTTTTCCAAGTAGTAACTTCAAACCTTCTTTAACTTGGAGTAGTTTTTATTCCCAGCATATTTACGCATTGAGATGAGTTAATGGTTATGTCTTTTGTAATGAATTTATTTTTTTGTCGTGTCAGGGCAACCAGTCAATTGCATTACATTTCTAACAGAACAAAACAAACAAACAGACAAAATACAAAATTTGTGAGTTTGGTAGTTGATCAAATGTCCTTTGACTAGTAGCTGGCCACTTGGAGTGCTTCTGGTGTTGCTGCAAGAAGGTCCTCCATTGTGCATGTGGCAGGGCTCAAGTTGCATTGCAGCTGGTAGTCAGTGGTTTGCTCTTCTCCACACTCACATGTCGTGGATTCCACTTCGTGGCCCCATTTCTTGAGGTTGGCTCTGCATCTCGTGGTGCCAGAGCGCAGTCTGTTCAGCGCCTTCCAAGTCGCTCAGTCTTCTGTGTGCCCAGGGGGGAGTCTCTCATTTGGTATCAGCCATTGGTTGAGGTTCTGGATTTGAGCCTGCCACTTTTGGACTCTCGCTTGCTGAGGTGTTCCAGCGAGTGTCTCTGTAGATCTTACAAAACTATTTCTAGATTTTAGTTGTTGACGTGCTGGCTGATACCCAAACAGGGGATGACCTGGAGATGTCTCTTTTTGTAATGATGACATTTAGCAAATATGCTATATTCTATCTGTCAGGGTGTCAATTTGAAATGTTGGTTTCAACTTATTTAGACCTATTTGTGATAGCAGAAACCAATAACCTGGCTGTATTAGCAGTTCAAACTAATATTACTGTATATACTCAAGTATAAACCTAGTTTTTCAGCCCTTTTTTTAGGCTGAAAAAGTCCTTCTCGGCTTATACTCGAGTCAAGATTATTTATTATTGAATTCTGTTGTTGTTGTCGTTGTTGTTACATTTATCATTTTACTCTTATTATTACATTTATTATTTTACTTTATTGTTATTATTATTATTATTACATTTATTATTTCACTCTATTATTATTGGAAGAATACATAAGCAAATTTCCATGGAAGAAGATGAGAATAATGGTTTAATCAGAGTTGGACAGTCTTATCTTAAATTACACTTTTATGTAAATATTCAAAAACATTTAACCTTCTAATGCCTCAATTAATGTAATTGTATTGGTATCTATTTATATTTTGAAACTGACCTGTAGCTGCTGCATTTCCCACCCCTCGGCTTATACTCAAATCAATCCATTTTCCCAGTTTTTTGTGGTAAAATTAGGTGCCTCGGCTTATATTCGGGTCGGCTTATACTCGAGTATATACGGTATATTAGCAGTAAAAAGTCATGTGATCATATTATTTATTTTCTTACGTTGTGTGTCAAGTTATTGCTTGTAAGCATGTGGCGAAACATAAGCAACACTAATGATCAAAGGTCTGGAGAACAAGCCCAATGAGGAGTGGTTTAAAGAGCTGGGCATGTTTAGCCTGCAGAAGAGAAGGCTGAGAGTGGGTATGATGTATAAATATGTGTGGGGAAGTCATAGGGAGGAGGGAACAGGCTTGTTCTTTGCTGCCCTGGAGACTAGGACGTGGAACAAAGGCTTCAAACTACAGGAAAGGAGATTCCACCTGAACATTAGGAAGAACTTCCTGACTGTAAGAGCTGTTCAGCAGTGGAACGATCTGCCCCAGTGTGTTGGAGACTCCTTCTTTGGAGGCTTTTAAGCAGAGTCTGGATGGCCATCTGTCAGAGGTGCTTTGAATGAGATTTTCCTGCTTTTTGGCAGGCGGTTTGACCGGGTGGCCCACGAGGTCTCTGCCAACTCTATGATTCTATCATTCTAATCCTTTGGAAACTGTCCCCAAAGTGGAATTCTTCCCTTCAAGTTACAATAAAATGTTTAATGGCTACCATAAAGATAAAAGCTTATGATGAATTGAAAACAGGAGATCAAGTTCCACAAAGGGATTGTCAAAGGTAGCAGAGAAAAGTCTTGGTCCCTAACTTTTAGGTTAACAGTTATTTTAGGTTAACAGACCTCACTACCTCTGAGGATGCTTGCCATAGATGCAGGCGAAACGTCAGAAGAAAATGCCTCTAGAACATGGACATATAGCCCGGAAAAACCTACAACAACCCAACAGTTATTTGCTTTGGCATACTGAGTTAAGCTATTTTGCTAAGTAGGGAACTGGCCATCAGGTCTTCAGATTGTGGTGTAGCTAACATCTTTCTGTGAGCAATGAAGGTTAATCCTACTACCTACTTGCACAGAAGTTGGAAGAAACAATTGTGTAGTGATGTATGTGGCCAGAGAAAAAATAAGGCTGGTTTTTGCAAGTAGCTGGCAAGCAGTAATCCTGGCAATGTACAAGGATTTATGATGGGTTTTTTTCCCTCCACATTGATCATTAGTGCTGTTTGGGTGCCAGGCTGGTCTCCTGAGCTGTAACATGATATTTTCTGTATAATAGCTATTAGAGCAACAGAACAAAGCTTATTATAATTGGGTAACTATTAAATGCGACTGTTTAAATTAGTGGTTTTAAAACGTGGTAGTGTCTTTGTTTAACTATTGTATCATTACGTTTTTAGTTGTGTTTTAATTTTAACCTTGTTGTAAGCCATCTTGACTCCCATATTAAGAGAAAGCTTGGGTTATAAATTGAATAAATAAAAAGTAAACGAAATGCTCTCTCCTCCAAAACAAAAGTTGCTGAAACTGACAAAGAGCAAACTAGGAGTTTCCCCCAACTCAGAAAAGCTCTTGAGAATTACATAACTACACTGACCACAATACTTTTCACAGACACATGGCAATGCACACAAGCAAATGAAAATTTAGAATGAGGAATACCATTTACAGATTTACACCAGAAAGACAGGGATATTCCGCCACAGGTATATGTTCATAGAGCATGAATGTTTACAACCATAATTTTCCAAGTTGAAGTAAGATACTAAAAAGTTAAGTTGGCTCCGTTTTAAGAGTCTACCTATAGATTTAAAATACTTTGTGTAGACATTCAAAGAGTATTTATTGTATCAGAAGCAAACCAAGGGTACAGTTGTAATATATTTAAAAAACACAAAGTTTAAAAACTTGGCATTATATTAAATATCCTTTGACCAGTAGCTGCCATTTGAAGTGCCTCTGGTGTTGCTATAAGGAGGTCCTCCATGAGTCCCCCAGGGGTGAGAAGGGTGGGGTATAAATTTATTATTATTATTATTATTATTATTATTATTATTATTATTATGCATATGGCAGGGCTCAGGCTGCATTGTAGTAGGTGGTCTGTGGTTTGCTCTTCTCCACACTCGCATGTCGTGGACTCCACTTTGTGGCCCCATTTCCTAAGGTTGGCTCTGTATCTCGTGGTGCCAGAGTGCAGGCTATTCAGCACCTTGCAAGTTGCCCAGTCTTCTGTGTGCTCAGGAGAAAGCCTCTCATTCGGTATCAGCCACTAATTGAGGTTCTGGTTTTTGCCTGCCACTTTTGGACTCTTGCTTGCTTGAGGTGTTTCTGTGAGTATCTCTGTAGATCATAGGAAATTATATCTTCATTTAAGATGTTAGTTTGCTGGCTGATATCCGAACAGGGGTTGGGTCAGAGATGTCACTGCCTTGG
Source organism: Anolis sagrei (assembly GCF_037176765.1). Taxonomy (NCBI): domain Eukaryota; kingdom Metazoa; phylum Chordata; class Lepidosauria; order Squamata; family Anolidae; genus Anolis; species Anolis sagrei. Next base: position 152,991,241 of record NC_090023.1, read on the forward strand.
TTCTTTCATTAATGGCTGCTACTTCCCGGCGGATGTCAAATGGTTCGATACCAGCTAAACAGTATAATTTCTCCAATCGTGTAGGGCGTAAACATTCTGTGATAATGTGGCATGCCACATTCAAAGAGTGGAAAAGGAGTACAACACATTTGGGTTTTTAAAGCTGTGTACTAAATAAGTATTTGTGTTAGAAAGCTGGGATAAGTCCCATTTCAAATTAGCACTGGGTTTTTTGTAATGTGTGAAATGACCTTTTATTAAAAGAGGAAAATTATTAAATTTGTAGAAAGAGAGGGAAATTCAGTGACCATTCAGCAAATAAACAGACCAGTATATACTTCAGAATTACACATCCTTTATATTTCATTGTCTGACTAGAAATCCAATGTGTATGCATTTTGAGCCCTTTCTGTCTTACTGGAAATGCATCCCTAAATTTGCAAAGGGGGAATTCATTATGTGGAAAGAGGAGAGGGTTTTTCACTGTAACCTCTTAGAACTTGTCACCCTCCTTTTACATGGCTTTTAACTGGACTTGTTCTTTTTGGACTTGTTCTTCCTTAGCTTTCTCCATAGGTAAAGATATAGATAAACTCCTAGATATTGGGGTAGTTGTCTTCACCAGGTGCTTCTGCCTAGGACAGGAGCATTTTCTGCCTTAGGACAGCGTGGGCTATCAGAAATGTCAAATTGTCATCTTCTGGTTTGGAATAATAGAATTCTTACGTTAAATAGTGCAGGATTTCCTGTAACATTCCAAAAAGGCTAATGTAGTTGTTTCAAAAAGAGGTGATTATTATATTTTTTGAGAGTGAGCCAAGCTGTCTCCCTTTGTATAGTCTGTAATAGCTGAGGTCCACAAAACCATCCCTGGGGCCACATGCATCCCCAGCCCATACTTTGCACAATCATCTTCTATATCTATTGGCATAACACTTCATTCTCAAATTGAGAAAACCCTTCAGATTCCACTGTTCTGGGCAGATACAGTGTAGAACATTGCTAGTTGTCCCACTGGTCATTGCAGGTGAACATTAGGTAAAGATAAAGGTTTTCCCCTGACATTAAATCCAGTCATGTCCAACTCTGGGAGGTTGGTGCTCATCTCCATTTCTAAGCCAACATTGTTCGTAGACGCCTCCAAGGTCATGTGGTTGACATGACTCCATGGAGTGCTGTTACCTTTTCACTGGAGCAATACCTATTGAGCCACTCACATTTGTATGTTTTTGAACTGCTAAGTTGGCAGAAGCTGGGGCTGACAGTGGGAGCTCATACCACTCCCCGGATTCAAACCTGCGACGTTTCAGTCAACAAGTTCAGCAGCTCAATGCTTTAACCCACTGCACTACTGGGAGCTCCTAGCTGAACATTAACTATGCACTATTTTATTTCAAAGATCTGTCCCATATCTCTCATTCCATCAGAATAATTTGTTTCTGTCTTAATATAACTTATTAGAAGAAACAATTCATCTCTTTGGTTTTAAGAAACGACCTTATTAATGCCCAATGATCATCACATTTCCATGTTTGGACCAAATTTCTCTATGGTCCAAGAGTGAGATATCAGTTGGGGTGATGCTCACTAACACTTGCCCCCGTTTACAGTTGGCCACTGTTTCTCTCCTCTTATTCTAAACACAATAATTACAAGGTCACCCTGGAAAGGGCTTGAACAAGCCAGGAAAGGCCTGCCAAGATAGACAACTGGCCCAGTATCAAAGGTGTCGGAATTAGCTGAACAACCCCCTGCGTCAGGAAAGGCACATAACATTAATAGTTAGTTGGGCTCACATGAAAGGAAAATGGCCTTAGATATAATAAGGGATACACAAACGAGTCACAAAACAATACTGTGATTACAGTCAAGTTGTGACAAGGAGAGTTCATCATTCACCATCCATCTGAAAACAGCCAGCTGGTCTGGCACATATTTAGGATCTCTTGAGGATTACATTCACTATTCTGTATTTTCATAGAAGGAAACTGAGTTTTGATCATTGAATCGGACCAGGATTCTTTACTCCACATACTGTTTTTAACCATCAAATGCCAGATGATGCTAGAAATGTGAGGTGTTGTTATGCCTATTTACTGTTGTTTGTCCTCTGGCTGGAGTGAGATTGGTCTGAACAAGGGCTCCCTGTGCATGATTTTTTTGAAAGCGTCCTGTTCTGTTCTTCTCCTAAATCAGAGTTGGTTTAGTACTTCAGCTGTATACAAGGATCTCTACGTACACCTGTGAAACAGATGGTTGGTGCTCAAAGCAAAATAGAGTTTTCAACAACAAAAAAAGGGAAACACTAATTAAAGTTAACAGCCCTCTTTCATAAAGTTGGCATCATAATATTGTGGTGTGTTTGGTTTAGAAATTGGCTCCATGAGATTATTGGGCAATGTGGAGTATTTGCGAAAATTCACTCTAAATAACATGCCATTTGGCAGAACTTTCTTTTGAAACTCAAATAAACGTGGTTAGAGATCATTTCCGCTATCTTAATTTTAGCACATTAAGTATTGTAGGTTGATAAAATGGATCAGATTATATTCCAGATGACATTTGAAAGAGAGGTTTGCACTCTCAAGGCAATTGGGACATCTGGTAGAATAACAGCCATCCCAGTTTGGAGAGGGAAAGCAGAAAATAAATGAAGGTAACTACAGCAAACTTTTCACCCTATTGCGTGATCATCAGATTTGCAGATGATACCAAATTGGGAGGAATAGTTAATACTCCAGAAGACAGGAGCAGAATTCAAAACGTTCTTAACAGATTAGAGAGACGGGCCAGAACTAACAACATGAATTTTAACAAAGACAAATTCAAGATACTCCACTTAGGCAGAAAAAAATGAAATGCAAAAATACAGAATGGGGGATGGCTGGCTCCACAGCAGTAGGTATGAAAAAGATATTAGAGTCCTCATGGACAAGAAGTTAAACATGAGCCAACTATGTGATGTAGCAGCTAAAAAAGCCAATGGGATTTTGGCCTGCATCAATAGGAGTATAGTGTCTAGATCTAGGAAAGTCATTCTCCCCCTCTATTCTGCCTTGGTCAGACCACACCTGGAATACTGTGCCCAATTCAGTTGAAGGGAGATGTTGACAAGCTGGAATGTATCCAGAGGAAAAGAACTGAAATGATCAAGGGTCTGGAAAACAAGCCCTATGAGGAGCAGCTTAAAGAGCTGGGCATGTTTAGCCTGCAGAAGACAAGGCAGAGCGGAGACATGATGGCCATGTATAAATGTGTGAGGGAAGTCACTGGGTAGAGGGAACAACCTTGTTTTCTGCTGCCCTAGAGACTAGGACATGGAACAATTGCTTCAAATTACAGGAAAGGGGATTCCATGTGAATATTAGGAAGAACTTTGTGACAGTGAGAGCTGTTCAGCAATGAAACTCTCTGCTTCGGAGTGTGGTGGAGGCTCCTTCTTTGAAGGCTTTTAAACAGAGGCTGGATGGCCATCTGTTGGGGGTGCTTTGAATGTGATTTTCCTGCTTCTTGGCAGAGGGATGGACTGGATAGCCCACCAGTCTCTTCCAACTCTATGATTCTATGATGCTAGAGCTAGTCCTTGGGTACAGGTACAGCTGTGTTTCAATGGTTTATTTTTGATATTAAACTGAAGGAATCTGCTAGGAGAAGTACACATAGACAGAACAATGTAGTTTTTCTTCCTCTTCCTCTTCTGCTTCCACTCCCCCTCACCAGGGTCCACAAAGTGATGTACAAATGCTATGGCTGCATGATTAGTAAAACGCCACATTTCCCGTTTCACAGCATGCATTCCCAAATAAAAGTTGGACCGTGTATACCCAAATTGGAATGGTTTTTCATTGTACTGATTTGATACTCTTCTCAAAAAGACCTCATTCTTCTCCAAGAGAAAGGATGAGACATAAATAAGAAAGGAATATTTAGGACAAAACTGAAAGGCCCATCTGTGTACCCTAATCCACAATTTGAATAACAGCTCCTGCTCCCAAATGGTGCAGCATGGCTGAATTATGTTTGAAAATGAAGAGAGTTAAATCAGATGCCTTTGTTTCCATCAGCAATTTCGGATACTATGTTGCAGAAAATCACAAAACAAAGTTATATAATAAAACCATTACACTTTAAAATATTGCTGCAATATATAATTCAGTAGACTCTCAGTTAACTGGAACTCAAACAATCAGAACTCTCAAGCAACTGACAAAAATGGAATAATACTGCATTCACAATTCTGTTTATAATACGGTAAAACTCTGGTCTTTGTTTCTCTTTATTTGCTTTTAATTACAGTATTTCAATATTAATATCAAGTCAGTACAAAGTTAATGATATAGTATTAGTTAGGCCTATTTTAATAGTAGCTCTCAAGCAAGCAGAAATTACATTTATCCGGCATCTCCCAATTCCCTTGAAAGCCAGTTAACAGAAAGTCTACTGTATATACAAACACAACTAAATGTAACTGTGCCACTTAAATGTAAAAGTAGAACTGTTTCAAAATAATAGGCCTGATATTTGAGGAGCAGGGGGAGATGGAAAAATATCCTAGGTGATCATTGGTACTCTATAATTCCGTAGTTGTGGATTCCCACTTATTCTTTTTTTTCATTCCTTTTGGTTGCAGTTTTAGCAGTGGTGTGTTTTAACAGGGCTATTGTACTTTCTGTCATCCAGCAGCTTAAGAAATTTCAGTCTGGCTTCACAACTGATCATATCACCGAGGCTTCTAGGAAGAGGCTGAAATGTGGCTTACTTATTCATGCAAACTTCACTGGCTTATGAAGTCTTGATATTGCTTGATCTGTCAGCAGAATTTGAGTCTATTGATCATAGCACATTATTTGACTGCCTGGAGCACCTTGTCAATCTCCAAGGCCCTGTTAATGGAGTTTACTTCTGATATTTTCCTGCTTCCTCATTTTGTTGCTGTCAATAGTTCCGGCTCTGATCCTTTCGCGATACAAGGCTGAGTTGCGGGAGGGGAGGGGAACTCCCATGGTGTTTAGTACATGCTTGGTACATTGAAAAAGTGTCTGTAGTCTAATCTGAATGTTACTATTAGCTCTTGTTGTTTCCAGAGCTGTACATTTGCTCCTTTGAGCTGATACTTGTTCATAAAAGTAGGAGCATCATCCTAATAAAACAAAAAAGTGTGAAACATTTCATTCATTATAATTCAGAATAAAAAAGAAGGTCAAGATCAGGGGTCCCCAAACATTTTAAACAGAGGGTCAAGTCACAGTCCCTCAAACTGTTTGAGAGCCGGATTATAATTTTTTTTTAAAAAATGGATGAATTCCTATGTACACTGCACATATCTTATTTGTAGTTCAAAAAACACTTAAAAACAATACAATAATTAAAATGAAGAACAATTTTAAGAAATATAAACTTATTAGTATTTCAGTGGGAAGTGTGGGCCTGCTTTTGGCTGATGAGATAGGATTGTTGTTGTTGTTGTTGCTGTTGTTGTGTGCTTTCAAGTCATTTCAGACTTAGGTTGACCCTGAGCAAGGGCTGGGTAAATGACCTTGGAGGGCTGTATCCGGCCCCCGGGCCATAGTTTGAGGACCCCTGGTCAAGATGTTACATATTCTCAGAGTAGCGGATATATCCACTGGCAGAGTTATGCTGCACTTCCACTCTGCTGTAGCTATACTGAATATCATTGAGGCCAGGGCAGCTCAACCCATTACACAAAGTAAGCATTTGCAGTAAAGTTGATTTTGCCCAGGGGCGCTCTTGAGGCGCTCTTGGAGGAAAATAGACCTTGACATATGTGAGTTGTAGTTACTGGGATGTATAGTTCATCTACAATCAAAGAGCATTCTGAACTCCACCACTGTTGGAATTAAACCAAATACGACACACAGAACTCGCACGACGAAAAGAAAATATATATCAGTGATTGGTGTGGGGGGGGGGGGCAAAATACTGCTTGCTCACCGTTGAAAATTACCTAGGGCCGCCTCTGATTGAGGACCAACAAATGAGGAACAATGAATGCACATAGCTGTCTCCTCATTGCGCAATGTACAATGTTCTTCAGATGTCCTAAACCCAAAATTTAGCTACAAATCTGAGGGCCCTTCCAGACAAGCCCTATAGACAACCCAGGTTTTCTGTTAATCCCAGATTATCTGGCAGTGGGGACTCATATAATCCAGTTTAAAATGGACAACCTAGAATCAAATCCTGGGATATAGGGCCTGTCTGGAAGGGCTCTTAGATGACAGGGGAAGACTAACCCTATCCAAATCAATATGAATCCCTGTTCCCAGATACACCTCTTTCTTGTCACAATAAGGCTTCAGTTTGTTCATTCTCATCCAGTGAACACTTGATGTGCAGGTACAACTGTACCAGGAGCTCCAATTTTGTTTGCTTTGAATTGAATGTTTGTTGTAGTCCTAAGTTTCAGGGACTCTGCAGATAGGTGGCTTCTTTTGGCTGCAATCATAGGGCAAGCCACCTGTCAATTATAGTTAGGTTCCCTGGTCCCGCCCCCTTTTGGGGTTTTTGGAGGGAATAGGAGCCTTTTTGGGTTCAGTCCACACAGAGAAGCCTTTCATACAGGACATAAAACCAAGAGCTCCTGTAGAAAGCTTCGTCTTCTACAGCTTGGCCGGGGATATACAGCCCCAAAGCTTGGCTGGTCCCGTAGCTTGGCTGAGGATTATACAGCCTTACAGCTCTTTTGCTGAGGGACTTCAGCCAGCTATCACCGAAACCTGAACTCCTTTTTCCTCTGGAAGTCTACAAAGCTCTGCTTGGTAAGGGTCACTCGCGGAAGCCAGAAGCAGTTGGTACCGGGTGTAGGGGCTCCACGCCATCAGAGGCAAAGACAGACTGCCCAGATTAGAAGTTAAGGATTTCCCCATTAGTTAGAATACAGTTATGAAGATAGTGCCTGTTCCCTGTGAACAAGATTGAGAGAGAGCCAATAGACTGTTAAGAAACCCTTAAAGTACCTGTTTGTTTTCAATAATAAAGAACTTTGTTGAACCTTTAAGCAATCTAAAGACTCTGTTTTAAGGAAATCCAAAGGTCTTTAATCTGAGGCAGTCCGGGCGTCCCGTTGGGCACACATTATTTATGTGCTGTCTACAGTTTTATGCACAGCCCCAGCGTGCGACAGCACACTTGATAGCAAGTTTTGGTACTGAAAAAACTTCCTGGAATTAAATGCATGGAAGAGACGTGGCAAATCCCATGTGTGCACAGGCGCACGGTTGAATTCTGCAAAAGGAAAACAAAAGTCGCGAGTGAGTTTTGAAATGATTAAATATTAAACACGGGAAGTGTTTGTTTGTTTGTTGATTATAGAAAGATTCAAGTGCCCTAATCCCCAGAGGTTCTTAAGAATTCTCCACTTTGTAGGCTCTTTGTAAAACTTGGCTATGGCAAATTCATCTCAAGCGCACACATATGCATTATCAATACGAATGCAATTCTCCCCCTGCCATGCATGTACCGTGACACCTCTGCATTGCAGCCAGTATCTATAACTGCTACTGCAGTAACTAGTGCTAGCAAATAAAATGGAGAGTCTTCTTTTTATTTCTCTGTGTTCAAAGGCAAGATAATAATATCACTCATGGCCTGGAATGTTTAATTTCCTGGGGCAACAGACAGCTTCTGCTGATTGGCAACTGTCCTTTGCTGTTCTTTAAAGCTCCCCCGATATCTGCAGACGTATTGGCTACAAATGGTTTGGTGATCACAATTGTCTGCTTAATGCCATAACTGTTGTTAGACATTGTGGTTATACACTGGAGATTAATCAGTAGATTGGATCAGCATTTAAAGGCAAATGTTGCCTATTTTGTGATGGAAAAGGAGGGGGATACTAGAATGAAACAAATGAGCCTTTCTAATAAAGCCAGATAAAGAGTGGTTTGCTGCATTGTTCAGTGATGGATGTATCATAGCTGCGGAGTTTTACACAAACCGCCACAATTGAGCAGAAAAGGCTAATGACAAACCATGCATTGATCTGAAGAGTATGCAAGCATGCCATTCAACTTCGTCTTCTCAGTCAGAGTAATATGTCCTGAACTTCAAATATAAGAATTACAATGCAAAGTAATGCCTCCACCTTCGTAACTCCTCAACAGATGTCAGTACTGTTATGCGGCAGGTACTGGCTTGTTTAGTAGACTGTCCTCTACAGTTCCATTTTGGTGGAAAGCATTAGCATTGAATGGTTGTGTTGTTAAACTGTGAAGTATGGAACCCTGCGCAGAGTCGGTCAATGCAACTTAAGCAACGTGCAGTCATTGAATTCTTGACAACAGAAGGTGTCACCCCAAAGGAGATTCATCAGAGAATGCAAGCTGTTTATGGTGATTGTGTTGATATGAGTACTGTGCATTGTTGGGTGAGTAAATTTAAAGATGTTGAGGTGGGAACATCTGACTTGCGTGACAAACAAAGAGTTGGACATCCTGTGACAGCAATCACCGAGTTCACAAGCAGAGGGTTGACAGATTGATTCAGGACAATGGTATCACTCAGAGAGAAATTTCAAGCATAATCGGCATTTCACAAGAACGTGTGGGTCACATTATTGCTTTGCTTGGCTATCGGAAGATCTGTGCACGATGGGTACCCAGGATGCTGATGCCTGAAATGAAAGCGCGCAGACTTGAAACTTAAGAGACTGGATCTCACCACCGTATGACATCCTCCATACAGTCCAGATTTAGTACCGTCTGACTTCCATCTGTTCCTGAAGAAGATCTGCGGGGACATCACCATGCTTCTGATGAAGACTTTGAGACGCTGTGAGACGCTGGTTGTGGAAACAGTGTTGACTTCTTCCGTGACGGCTTCAGAAAACCTTTTCATTGTTGGCAGAAATGTATCCAATTGTCTGGTGATTATGTGGAAAAGTGAATAGTAGTAGTTAAAGAGCACATTCTAAGGATTATTTCTGCGTTTGATTTATTAAAATATTCCCATCCAAACCCAAGTAACAAAGGTGGAGGCATTACTTATTATTCAACCCTCATTAGTTACAGCTCTTAGATAAAGGCTATCTCTCAGTCTATGTTTCATTTATTAAAATATTCCCATCCAAACCCTCGTAACGAAGGTGGAGGCATTACTTTTCATTCAATCCTCGTAGTTGTTTTCCCGTTCTTGGCAGCCGAGACATCCATTGAAAAGAGCAAAATAAATAGAGCAAAAATAAAATTTGGAGAGGGAGGACGTGACCTAGCTCCGTGTCATAATCAGTGAAACAAAGCATAATTAGTCAACCAGTTTCAGACAGCCAGAAGACAATATCTCAATACGTTTGGAGATGGATAAGGAAAAATTACGTTTTTGAGACAGCATATGCTTCTTACTGTTGTTGCCTCTTCTAGACTGTCATGATGATGCAAACATTTAGCCTAGATAATGAAGAGGAAGAAATAGCTGGACAAAAAGGCAGAGGATCAGCAAGGTACTCAACCCTCTTGATAGTAAGAAAGATACATGTGGAGCAGCAGTGTAGGGAAAGAGGGGCAGAGGTCATTGTTTTTTCTAGGAGATGATGTTCAGGGTCTTTTTTTGAGAGTGAAGATACTTACCTGCTGCTGAGTCAGCCCTTCAGTTACAAGCACAACAGCTCAGCGGGACAGCTGTTCATCCGTGAATGGTATTCAGTGAACCTCCTGGAAACTTGGACAACTTATTCTTCAATTGCTGCTCTATATAGGCCTCCTATAGTTACTAATAGGCTCTTTCAGACTTGACTGGAAGGTGCCTATTATGGGCTCTGTGATGTTGTTCCCTGCACATCAGGGCTGCTAGGAGGTAAGGAGGGGGCTTGTATGTATTTATAGGGCTACAACTGGAGACAGATAACAGGAAAGTGGACAGGTTAGTAGGATAACAATTTTGAGAAATGGGATGGACTAACGTTTTCAGGCCTTCCATTCCAGGATCTTTCTTCTTCATTCTCTCAGACATGTCTCTTTGCTTTCTGTAAACAGATTCTCGTCTCCTGTTTTGTCTGTCCCCATGTGTGCAGATCTCGATCCTCCTTTTCCTCACTCCATCTATTTTGGTTTCTAAAGCTGCCTTTAACAGGCAGTAACAAACACACATTTCTTGGTATGGGTTGAGCATCCCTGAACTAGAATTCCAACTTCTGCAATTCTTCAAAATCTAAACTTGCCTTCCTTTCTGACAGTTCAGATACACAAACTTTGTTTCATGCATTTGGTTGGTTGTCCCCTGACAACCAAGTCCAGTCATGTCTGACTCTGGGGTGTGGTGCTCATCTCCATTTCTAAGCCGAAGAGCCAGCGTTGTCCATAGACACCTCCAAGGTCATGTAGCCAGCATGACCGCATGGAGAGCCGTTACCTTTCCGCCTGAGCGGTACCTATTGATCTACTCACATTTGCATGTTTTCGAACTGCTAGGTTGGCAGAAGCTAGGGCTGACAGTGGAAGCTCACGCCGCTCCCTGGAATCGAACCTGCGACCTTTCGGTCAACAAGCTCAGCAGTTCAGTGCTTTAACCCACTGCGCCACCGGGATGCATAAAATCATTAAAAATATTGCATAGCATTACCCTCAGACTTGGGTCTCATCTCAAAGGTATCTCATACTGGTAAAGGTAAGATTTGCCCTTGAAATTAAGTCTAGTCAAGTCCAACTCTGGAGGATGGAGCTCATCTCCATTTCTAAACCGAAGAGCCAGCATTGTCTGCAGACACCTCCAACGTCATGTGGCTGGCATGATGGCATGGAACGCCATTACCATCCCACCGAAGCAGTACCTGTTGATCTATTCAAATTTGCATATTTTCAAACTGTTAGGTTGGCAGAAGCTGGGGCTAACAAAGGAAGCTCATCCCATTCCACGAATTCAAACCTCTGAGTCAGCAAATTCTGCAGCTTAGTGGTTTAACCTGCTGTGCCACTGCGGTCCCATTATCTCATATATATATTTATACAAATACAGATATTCTAAAATCCAAAAATAAAATCCATAATACTTCTGGTCTCAACATTTTGGAAAAGGGATATTCAACCTGTACTACCTTGCCCGTCATTCCTGTCAACTCTCAAATGTTATTTTATGGTCTGGCGCAGCTGGAAGGGAGGCACACAAGGAAGAGAACTGAATGCGGAAAACATATGGCCAGAACACAGGCATTTAAAAGATGTGTTGCTTTTGTAACCCACTGTTGGATTCACCCATTCAGCTGACTTAGACAAATTGTGCTTTGGTCCACCTCCTTTTGATAAATGATTTCTAATTTAAAGTTAGACAAAACTAACAAAATGACTTACAGTATTTCCATTGTATTCTTCAAGTATTTGGCACAGTCTAAAGCATGCCTGTTCTATTTGTTTTGACTGAATGGAAAATTAACTAACGCCTTATATGTTTGAGCTGGATACAGTGCCACAACCATTAAATATGTTCATTTGGTGTGTATTTTATTCTAATTTGTTTTGAGTGAGCTGAATTAATATTACATTACTACAGTGGGGAAAAAATAGAATAAAATTACACCAAGGTCGTTCAGTGTTGGGAGAAGATTATATTTTATGAATGTGGCTCTCAGATGATATTTATCCTCAGTTGTGTTGACCTAGAGCTATATAGCTAGATTGCACCAGTCAGTAGTTGAAAAGCATTTTAGATGTAGCCCAATGAAACCCTTGAAAACCAGACCTATACAGCATGGTTAATGTGTAAAAGGATCCTATGTTTTCCCCTGTAATAAGTCACCGCAATAGCAAATTCGGCTGATGAGTACTGAGGAGACTGTAACCCAAATGTTCCATGTGTTTGACACAACATATTTATTTATTTATTTACATCACTTTTATCCTGCCCATATCAGCCCGAAGGCGACTCAGGGCAGCATACAAATCGGCACAATTAGATGCCATATAAAAATACACAATTAGTTAAAAGCAAAAAAAAAATCACATTACAATACATTTAAAAACCGTAAAAGCAATAACAATAAAAATTATAAAAACTATGTCTTTTTGTTCAAAACCTCAGCTGTTCCATCGTCTTAGCCTTTCCTAGTTTACATTCCAAAGAGCCAGGTTTTCACTCTTTTCCAAAAGGTCAGGAGGGAGGGGCCAATCTAATATCCCTAGGCAGGGAGTTCCACAACTGAGGGGCCACTACTGAGAAGGCCCTGTCTCTCATCCCTGCCAGATTGAGAGCAGGGCCTCCCCAGACGATCTCAACTTCTTGGAAGGTTCATAGGGAGAGATGCATTCAGACAGATAAGCTCTCCAACATTATTCCAGTCTGAATTATGAAATATCTAGATCAGTGGTTCCCAACCTGTGGTCTGTGGGCCACTAGTGGTCCCTAAAAACTAAAATATAGTCTGTGACCTCACAGCTACTACGCCATTCCAATGAGAGTGACTGGTCTTGCAAAGTCCTCTTATAGTGCTGAGACAATGAGGATGTCGGGAAGGGAGAGGCTGACTTCCCACAAAAGGCGCAACAACAAGCCTCCTGTCTCCTGAATGAGTGGAGCCATTCCATGTAGTGCCTGGAACTGAGTGTGCCTTGGGGTCTTTGTTTTTAGGACTGTTGCATCAGAAACTAGAGCTTATGTGGTCTATCCAGTGCAATTTTCTGAATCAGCACCCCAAGTAACCAAACCGACCAAAAACTGTGTTGTGATCCTTTTGGTACTAATGTTGGACAGTGGTCCCTGGTCAAAGTGGTCCCTGGTCATAAGAAGGTTGGGAACCACTGATGTAGATAGCCCCAGTCATCCCCGATTCTCAACCCAACATTGCAGCTGAAAACAGGACCAAACTCAACAGACCTTTTCTCCCATGTAGACTTCTTCCTTTAAGTTCTGATGCTGAAAGCTCTTTGTTGCTATTCCCTGTGTTCATTTATTCTACCATAGCCTATTATAGTCTCTTAACAAAGCAACACTGAACCAAAAATTCTGCCATCAGGCCACCTGGCTCAGTTTGTCCCCAAGATTGAAAAAAATGTGGCTTTCCAAATGCTGTTGGTCTGCAATTTCAAATCTCTTGGAACCTTCCAAGAAGTTGTTCTTCTCCCCTGCTCCCAAAAAAGGACCATAACTGAAGTTTGGAAAATCCTCCACAACAATATACAATGCTGCCCAGGGAAACTTCCAGTGGGACTTTTGTGCAAAGAGAATTCAGACTGCACAAAGTACATTGCCCAGGATTTCATAGAATGAAACCATGGCATTTTAAGTAGTATCAAACTGCATTTGCTCCACAGTGCCTAGTAGATAGCCTAGCATTGAGCCATCACAAAGTTTCTATAAGACCACCTAAGAACTGGTGCTTGCTGTGATTCTTGAAAAGAGCATTCATCATCCTAAGTACACTTTGGCTTGATTCAGAAAGGCATTTAAGCAAGTTTCCATGTCTAAGATCATCTACCATTTTTGTTTCACAGTTTGTCATGCTCTAAACTCCCCCCCCCCCCCCCCAATTCCTCTTCTGTTGCCAGAGTATTTGTATTACAATATTTAGAACTTATGGTCCTGTTGCAAACAAATCCCTGGGGTTATCTTCGCATGCCAAGGCATGTTGCAAATCCTCTTGAAAAGTCAGTATTAAATGACAGCAAAACAAAGCGTGCAGGAGGATAAATAGAGTTAGTTGCTTTCTGCAGCCTTGAAGAGCCATGCATTCTCTAGTTTAATGCTTGCTCTTGACATCACACAGCTTGAAATGCTTTACAGCATTGCATGCATTTAACCTTTAAATTTTTTTGCCATCATCCATCATGCCCTCCTGACCTGTAGTTAGTGAAACATGGCCTTGCAGCCTGCCAGATCCAGTAATGGAATCATGGTTTTAGAGTAATCAGGTCTGTCAAAGGAAGTTATAATCCTTATATAAGACCATTAAGTGGTTTAATAACTTTTAAGCAAATATATTTCTTACCTAGTTATTCTAAACCTCTTGGTAAAATCTTGCCAGAGCCTGCTTAATTTCTGTGGAACAGATGGAAGCCATTCACTTCTTTCCTTCCTTGCTTTATGGCCTTATGTTTTGCAGTTATTGCTCCTGCATCTGTGTATATGTGAAAATATTTTGTAAGAAGGAATTTCATGCATCCAGCTCAACTTACATATGTGTGTGTACAGTAAACACTATTTTGCAATTCGGCAGATATATAGGAGGGGAAAGGGGGAGTTAATGCTACTCTTAGAATCTAACAGAAACTGGCAGAAATTTCTTGCTACTTCTAATACTACCTTTAAAAAATATTCTCAAGAGTTATGTTTTCATACACTTATGAAGATAGGATTTGTTGTATTTGGGCAAGTCGTTTCTGGTGTGAGAGAATTCGCCATCTGCAAGGACATTGCCCGGGGGATGCCCGGATGTTTTACCATCCTGTGGGAGGCTTCTTTCATGTCTCTGCATGAGAAGCTGGAGCTGACAGATGGGAGCTCACCTCACTCTCTGGATTCGAACCACCAGCAGTCCTGCCAGCACAAGGGTTTAACCTATTGCACCACCGGAGGCTCCATTCTCAAGATAAAAGTTATCAACCATGGAGTGTGTATAACCATTTGGAGTCTGGAAAGTAACAAAATGTGACAATAAGAGAAGAAATATGTTTTCTTGCCTCCTCTTCCTCAGTGTACTTTCTCTTTAGTAATAATGGTTCTTCTCAGTGATTTCTGCATCACATATACTAAAATAGTAATTCTTCAAAAATATACTAATGAAATTATGACTCCACTGATGTAGGCAATGATGGCAGAAGGAAAAAGATTGTTGGTACAGTGAAAGAGACAACTGGAGAAATAGGCTACTCAGAGCTTGGAAGCATTTTTCCACCTTCTCTTGGATTACTGTGGGATCTGGGAAAAAGTGAAGCCTTTACCACTGGGCACATTAATAACAACAACAACAACAACAACAAGCAAGCAGTCAGAACAAATGCAATAAAGGCCAGGATCAAAAAATCACCTAATGGCCCAAAATGCAGACTGTGCAAGGAAACTGATGAAACCACGGATCATATCCTCAGTTGCTGCAAGGAAATTGCACAAATGGACTACAAACATAGACACAACTATGTAGCCCAGATGATTCATTGGAACTTATATCACAAGTATCATCTGCTAGTAGTAAAGAACTACTGGAATCATAAACCTGCAAAGGTAGTGGAAAATGAACACGCAAAAATACTGTGGGACTTTCGAATCCAGACTGACAAAGTTTTGCAACACAATACACCAGACATCACGATTGTGGAAAAGAAAAACATTTGGATTATTGATGTTGCCATACCAGGTGACAGTCGCATTGAGGAAAAACAACAATAAAAATAGCCATTATCAGGACCTCAAAATTGAACTGCAAAGGCTCTGGCATAAACCAGTACAGGTGGTCCCAGTGGTCATTGGCACACTGGGTGCCGTGCCAAAAGGTCTCAGCCGGCATTTGGAAACAATAAACATCACGATCTGTCAACTGCAAGAGGCCACCTTACTTGGATCTGCACACATCATTCGAAAATACATCACACAATCCTAGACGCTTAGGAAGTGTTCGACTTGTGATTTTGTGATACAAAATCCAGCATATATATCTTGTTTGCTGTGTCATACTGTGTTTTTGTGTAACAATAACAATAATTATAATTTTAAAGCATATCAACGAAAAACACCAGTGATGAGATGTAAAGAACATTCGACTATTACAGTGATGTAATGGGAATAGGTCTTATTCCTGTTTCTTTTGGGGATTTTTACACTACATAATCACAGCAATCCGATTCCTTAGGAATCCTGGAATATGCAATTGTGGGAGGGTCATTTAGCATTCTCAGCCTGAATGTTATCTGGAACTGTTGTCCAAACTGCCAATCTCAGGATTCATTGGGGTGCCATAATTGTGTACTATGAGAAAGGGACCAATCTTTGCCTTATGTGGGCTTGTTCTTTGTGTCTCTCTATTATAGAAGCGTAAGACATGTGTGCATCCTCCCTTTGTTTGCACATCTTAACATCTGAACTGCTCTTTGCCGGGACTATGGTAGCACTGGGACCAAATGTCCTGCAAGTAAGATTACTGTAGAACAAGAGAGACCAGAGTTTAACCCCCTTGGCTCGTAGTCAAAACAAGATCATGATTCCAGCATCTCCAGAGTAGTTCCACTCAGTTGAAGAAATGCTTGCTTGCTCTCATATGTCAGGCCTCTATCCAAGCATCAGATTCCACAGTATGCTCTGTTGGCTTCTGGATAGCCAAAGAAGCATCATCTACTGAAAGGAGGACGCCTTTGAAGTACACAGAAGCTGTTGGACTGCAGGGCTTTTGCAGGTTTTTTTTTTGCAGGTTTGGAGAGTTGCTGTCCTAGGAGAACTGTCCAGTACGAGGTTGATTCATGTTCTGTCATTCCTGTAAGACAAACAGCAGCTCATCCCCTCTCGCTCTCACTTAAAGTCCCCATTCTAGCTGTGAATAGCTACCTGCCTTGTGGCATTATTTCTGCTGTCATCTCAGAGTATCTCTTTAGTCATATCATAAGCCACAATGGTGTTCCAGTAAGCTTTGAACAGCCCTCAACGTTGCAAGGAGATAAGAATCTACAGATCCTCTTCATGTAATCATTTCACAACACTGGAGCTTCATGACCTTTGGAAAACTTTAGAGGGCATTGCGCTCCTTGCTTTTCTGCAGCTTATCTCTGAGATGCCTCCCAAGCAGAGCCACACACGCACTTGAATTGCTGCAGATTGGATGGGCTTGATCACTGGATATAAAAATCCACCCAAATGCCTCTGAGCAAAAAATCACTTTAAAAGTGGCCTTGCAGGGGACTGCGGAGAACCTTCAGAGACATTATAAACAGCAGGACATTTTCTTTTGATGCAATTATTAAAGGCCATGATGACAGCTCTATGTAGCCTTTGTTAGATGTAGGGCTGGTTCTATTATTTATCCATTTACAGAGCTCAATCAGTGTTCTCGGCATTTTAATAGGGAACACGGTGGAACTTTTCAACAAAGAACTTGCAATATTACAAGCAAAGTAAAAATGCCAGAATCTCCTTTGTTACTCACCCACTTTCTATTATTCAGTCCCAACATCGTAGTGAGTTATTATAAATATAATCAAATGCACTTTACTCCCATTTAGAGAATCAGGCAACCCTAATTGTTAAATGTCATATATTACACAATATATTTGCATCTGAATGCATTTAGTTAGCACATATCCGCAACTAGCATGGCTAGTTTTACAAAACAGATTTGATGTAACAAGTTTTTCTGTGAAATTTTCTTCCAACTAAGAAAATTTTGTACAATATTTCAGCTTTATAGAATCAGTAGGATGTTCCTGCATTACTGTTGACATCCTACAAAGGACAACAAAAAAGAAAGAACAAGATATGTCTTCAACAAGATTCAGGAAATTCAAGGGAAATTCAAATCAAGAGTAGGGGTGCTCTGCAACCAGTGGGGGAACCCATGGCACGGCCAAGTAGAAACAAAAGATGATGGAAACAAAAACATGGGGAAACTATATCAAAGAGATGAAAGTGTGGCAGATTCATTCAAGGACGAACCATAGGAAGATGAACCTCCAGTTTTGGAAATTGAATTTGAAGCTACACTCAAAACACATGGGAGAAATAAATTACCAGGGACAGATGGCATACAATAGATACCTTTTAAGCTACAGAGAAATAATGTACTGTAGTTCTAACTAAATTCTGTCAACAAACACAGAAAACAAAACAATGGTCAATAGGTTGAAAATGTTCCTTATACAAGGGTTGAATGAAAAGTAATGCATCCACCTTCGTTACTTGGATTTGGATAGGGATATTTTAATAGATCAAATGCGGAAATAATCCTTAGAATGTGCTCTTTAACTACTACTATACACTTTTCCACATAATCATCAGTCAATTGGAGACATTTTTGCCAACAATGAACAAGTTTTCGGAAGCCATCACGGAAGAAGTTGACACTCTGTTTCCACAACCAGCATCTTACAGTTCTCGCAACGTATTCATCAGAAGCATAATGATATCTCTGCAGATCTTCTTTCATTATTGGGAACAGATGGAAGTCAGACGGTGCTAAATCTGTACTGTATGGAGGATGTTGAACGGTCGTGAGACCAGTCTCTGAAGCTTCAAGTCTGTGCACTTTCATTTCAGGCGTCAGCACCCATTGTGCACAGATCTTCCGATAGCCAAGCAAAGCTATAATGTGATCCACATGTTCTTGTGAAACGATTAAGCATCAAACATCAATACATCAATACATCAATATAACAAATCCATCACGTCTCATCAATAGCATCAGAATCCAGTCTCGATATCCATTATTCCATGTTCCGATAATCAATTATCAGTTGCACTGCCTAGTTGAATGCCTGTTCAAACAGCCAGGTCTTCACTCTCCTCCGGAATGCCAGTAGGGAGGGGGCCGATCTAATATCCGTAGGAAAGGCGTTCCACAGCCGAGGGGCCACAACTGGGAAGGCCCTGTCTCTCGTCCCCACCAGGCATGCTTGTGAAGCCGGCGGGATCGAGAGCAGGGCCTCCCCAGATGATCTTAATGTCCTAACTGGTTCGTAGGAGGAGATGCGTTTGGACAGGTAAGCCTAGATTTTCCCACCAGCAAAGCATCAAAATGCGGTCAAGCAGATTATAGGCCATAAAATGCAATTCATGAACTGCCTTTGGCAAAACTCAAATTGTGCAGACCTACCCTAGAAGCAATTGTGTAAAGACTGGATAGTATTAAAAGTGTATTGGGGCTGTGTTCTTCATGTGACAACCATTCATACTATGACTCTGCCATCAGTTAATACAGACAAAACAGTCAGTCCTCTGCATCCATGGATTCAGTCGCCCATGACTTCCACATATTCCCCCGAAATGAATGCTCATTTTCTATAAGGGATATCATTTTACTATGCCGCTGTACATAATGGGACTTAAGCATCCACAGATTTGGGAACTAAACTCCAGCGGATTCCCAGGGCCTCGTATTTTACTCCAGCTTGTTGTTTAACTGCATTTTAAAAAAAACATTTGGACGATCTCTTTAGAGACCTTCACTTCTTCTGCTTAACTTATGTAATCACCTCGGAAGGCTCCCTTTTCACCCACTTCTAATGATTAGTATATATCTGATTTTAATCTAATGGAAAATCCATCAAGCATCACTGTTTTTCTCTGTTTTGGAGGTTCAGTTAAACCTAAACACTCACTGCTTCTAGAGTTTTATAATCTCTTCCTGGAATTTCATGTTTAGCCTGTTTTAATACCTTGTTAATCCTGTACTTTCCTATTGATGATATACTAAACAAATCTAAGCCGTGCAGTGTTAATTTAGAGACTGACCAACCTGCTGAAAAAGAGTAAATGTTTTTGTTTTATCTGTTTGTTATATCAAGTGTAATTTAAAGCTTAGTCACTTTTTTTCCTTTGGAAGAAAACCTCCACTAAGCTCCAAACTGTTCTTGTACTGCACTTCTTTTCTAATCAGATAACAAAGTAACACAAAACACTGAAAAGGGAAGTTTAGAGATAAGAATTGAATTCCGAATATTCATTCAGATTTCTTATTGACAGGCAGAGTTTTTATCTGCACGACAAAGTTGTATAAAATGGTGTGGAGAGAGATGATAATACCAGACGCTACCGAAGTTGAATGATGAAAGATTTAAAGCAGAAAAAAAGATAGGATTTGTTCTGACTGGATACAGTTAAACCATGGAATTCACTGCCACAAGGTGTAGTGATGACTACCAGCTTGCATATTTTTAAAGAGGATTAGCAAATTTATGGGCAAATAAAGCTTTTGGTAGTTACTAATCAAACATATGGAGATATATGTTTTTTTCCAATACCAGAGCACATATGCTCTGTGTATCATAGAATCACAGAATCAAAGAGTTGGAAGAGACCTCATGGGCCATCCAGTCCAACCCCCTGCCAAGAAGCAGGAATTTTGCATTCAAATAACCCCTGGCAGATAGCTATCCAGCCTCTGTTTAAAAGCTTCCAAAGAAGGGGCCTCCACCACACTCCGGGGCAGAGAGTTCCACTGCTGAATGGCTCTCACAGTCAGGAAGTTCTTCCTCATGTTCAGATGGAATCTCCTCTCTTGTAGTTTGAAGCCATTGTTCCTTGTCCTAATCTCCATGGAAGCAGAAAACAAGCTTGCTCCCTCCTCCCTGTGGCTTGCTCTCAAATATTTATACATGGCTATCATATCTCCTCTCATTCTTCTTTTCTTCAGGCTAAACATGCCCAGCTCCTCATAGGGCTTGTTCTCCAGACCCTTGATCATTTTAGTCACCCTCCTCTGGACACATTCCAGCTTGTCAATATCTCAGCTACAAGGTGTTGGAATTATACACGCAGTCCCCAAGTTATGAACAAGATAGGTGCTGTAGGTTCGTTCTTAAGTTGTATCAATACGTATGTAAGGTGGAACAGGCACATTTTTAAAGTGTAACTCCAACCATATATATATATACACACACACACACACACACACACACAAACTGTAAAAGCGTTCCTGTTCTACCTTATACACATGTGTTCCTGTTCTACCTTATACACTGAGATGTTGTACCTTGTTCATTGTGCTGTGTCATGCAGTGCAGATTTGAAAAGACGATTTTGTCCACTAAAGAAAAATAAACCATGCCTTCATTCTTCTTTGAATTTCACATGCTGCATTTTCAAACTTTATACCTTAATTTTGTATGCACCTGGGGTGATGTTTTCTTTTTTTAACAGTGAGATGCTTTCTTGTTTGTTAAACTACAATGACTTAGAAAACAAAGATACTACAAGTGGTAGTCATAAACACGGGAAATTACAATGCAATTACAGCCTGGTTGTGTCAACCAAAGCTATAATCATATAGACAAGCAAAATACAGCAGAGAATCACATCACGTGTGTACATTTGTTACAGTTTACTATAGAATTGCATACTTTATTCATCTGAGAAATGTCAAAATTTAACATATTAATGTTTGGAAAGGTGGCTTCAATCCTGGTTCAAAGAGGGCATTTTTTTTCTCATCCAATGAAATTACCCACCAAATTAATCTGAGATGCGTCATAATTTAAAATCTTGTTGAAACAGGTGCATTTAAAATTGCATCTAAAAGGGGATTATCCCTTCTTTCACAGCTAATTTTACTGTTACTATTAGTGTTTTTATTACTGCTACTGAGTTAATGCCACAATTGCTATTATTGTCTGTATTTTTGGTTTTATTGGTTTAAACTATGTATTCTATTCTAATAATATAATATAATATAATATAATATATTGTATATACATATAGTATTTATAATATTACTAGCTGTCCCCTGCAACGCGTTGCTGTGGCCCAGTCTGTTGATCTGGAAAATAAAGTAATGAGAAAATGTTGGTTTCGAATATATGTAATTTTTTTATGCTTGCGAGTAAACAGTACTTTTGTTTCTTTGTCAGTGTTGATGTGGAGATTGTCTGGTTTGCCCACCCCTGGAACATGCAACATATCATTGTCCTTCTTTAAGGGTGCCTTTCAAATCTATGATACTATATCTCTCTCCGTGTGAATCATATCTATCTATCTATCTATCTATCTAATCTATGGCTGGATGGCTCTTTGTCAGGAGGGCTTTGATTACGTTTTCTTGCCCTGATGAAGGGAGTTGGATTGGATGGCCTTAAGTATATTCTGTTGGTCATGGGGGTTCTGTGTGGGAAGTTTGCCCCAATTCTATCACTTGTAGGGTTCAGAATGCTCTCTGATTGTAAGTGAACTGTGAATCCCAGTGACTACAACTCTCAAATGTCAAGGTCTATTTCCCCCAAACTCCATCTGTGTTCATATTTGGGTGTATTGAGTGCTTGTGCCAAGTTTGGCCCAGATCCATCATTGTTTGAGTCCACAGTGCTCTCTGGATATAGGTGAACTACAACTCCCAAACTCAAGGTAAATGCCCACCAAACCCTTCCAGTATTTTCTGTTGGTCATGGGAGTTCTGTGTGCCAAGTTTGGTTCAATTCAATCGTTGATGGAGTTCAGAATGCTCCCAAATGACAAAATCATAATTTTTTGAGTGATGGTCACTCCTTGTGTTGTTGCCAAATTTGGTGTGATTTCATTCATTGGTTCTTTTGTTTTTAAGGTACTTGTTATGCACAGAGCATTTATATAGATAGATAGATAGATAGATAATGTAATGCAATATAATACTAATAATACGATATAATAATGTAATGCAATATAATACTAATAATAATATGATATTATAATTATATATTTATATTACATGTAATATTACTAATAATATTAGAATATAATGGTATAGTACAATATAGTAATATTTAATACTGATATTGTACTATGCTAATAATATAATACATTGTATGTATATATATCTTGTAAGCCACTCCGGGTCCCCTTCAGGGTGAGAAGGGTGGCATATAAATGTCATAAACAAATAATTATTTTAAATTTGTTCATGTTTAATTCTATTTTAATGTTTCAATGTGCAATGTTTTAATTTAATTATAACATATTGTTACAGTTTTAATATTAGCAGCTTTGAGTCTCCTTTTGTTGAGAAAAAAACAAGGTTTAAACAACAACAATAACAACAGGGGGTTGTGTGGTTTCTGGGCTGTATGGTAGACCAACATGCTGTGTACACAAAAGGTTGTGAAAAAAATGAACTCCAAGATGATAAATTGTGAGTCTGTATATAGTATACCACTTTATGCTGTAGTAGAAATCTTTTTAAGAAGATGCCAAGAGGGCAATTGCCCAGTACCCAACATGAGAGGTGGCTCACAGATGGAGAGGGACTGCCTTAACATTGGCATTGCTGCCTTGTTGCCAACTCATTTCTTTCAGAATCCCACTAAATTGACCTCTGTAACCCAATGGGAAAAATATCACAAAACTAACTGTTCTGACAGCAGTGACCTTTTGTCATGACAGCATGAGCAGGATGGTTACAGCCATGGGCAGTGGGAACAGAAGCAACGATACTCGGGCTTTTTTTGTTGTTATATTTATATCCATCCTTTCTTTTCCGTCAAGGAGCCAGTGGCAGCTTACATGATATTTCTCTCCATTTTATCCTCACCACATCAGAGAGTGAATGACTGGCTCAGAGTCACGTAGTGAACTTCATAGTTGACTTATTACAAGAATCTGGATTTTTGGTGCTTTAATCCAAGTCTATAACCCTGAGTCCCAGTTTTGAGGATAAGATGCAGAGTAAACAAAGCAATACTGTACAGTACAAATAGAGTAAATCACAGTGACATCTAAGAAAGTGGGCTTAAGTGACTATTCTGTCCTGGACATCTTAAAAAGTCCCTTGTAGGTTTTGTGTGATTGAATATTGCTTGACATCGAACATGCACATAGACGCAAATAGAAAACAGGTAGTTGTCGAGAAAGCCAAGCCGGAATCCTTCCTCCAAGCAGATAGTTTTGAGTAGATGATTAAAAAAATGAAAGAAGAAAAAAATGATTGAATTGTGTTGCATCCCTTAGGCCAGGGATACCATGTCACATTTCATTGCTCTTTTCAGACAGCTTTTGTCTCAAAAGTGGGATTGGGAGGGATCTGTGGGATGGGAAGGTCAGGCTGCTGTGATTGCAAGCCATTTTCATGGATTTTAAAACAAATGCATCATGACTACACAAATATATTGCCCCAATGGGGAGGGGGGTAACAATTTAGGGAGGCTCAGGGGCTTTTGGGGTACTTTGTGCAAATGTAATATTCAAGGACTGCCTCAAATCTACCTGAAGCAAGTGTACAGGGCATAGCTATAGTACCACTTCTTGCACCCACTCACAAAGAGAGATATGTTTTTGTAAAAGAGAATCTATAGGTCCCACTGTTGAGAGGAAAAGTGTGAAATGTATACATTTTTAATTCCAGTCCATTTTAAAATTGATCTTGGAGTTCACTAGGGAACTAGATGTTTGTACCTTTTGGAAAATGGCATTCATAACCAGTTGGAGATCACAACCTTTTGGAAAAGCATGATCTTTCAGTGAAAAACCCGTTGGAGTAGAATCTTCACAAGTGGTGCACAACTAGATGTAATTATGGAAGGCAATTTGGCTCTCTGTTGTTAGACTGATCATCTCTTGCCTCTGGTGTCTTAGGAAACAGAAAGTGTGCCACTGCAGAAAATAGCAGTGCTTCTGAAATGTTTTTCAGTTGCCCAGAAAGTACATCTAGTCTCCCATAAAGCAACTTGTTTTATGTCATGAACTCAATAAACAAAATGAAGTAGACTTTAGTAAAAATAAAATATTTGGTTTACTTACAACTTCATGTGTTCAGCATACACAGGTACACAACGTATTGGTCCAGTTACAGATATGTTTTGAGATAATCTCTATGTGCAGATGTCACAGGGCACCTTTCTTACAATCAACAGTAGGCAAGTGTTGGTCTGAGCTGTCTCAAAATCTAATAGCATCTGAGCTCTGTGCTCATCTCAGAGCTGATCATGTTATCTGCAGGAGCCCCCGGTGATGCAATGGGTTAAACTCTTGTGCTGGCAGGACTGAAGACCAACAGGTCGTAGGTCTGAATCTGGGCAGAGCGCAGATGAGCTCCCTTTGTCAGCTGCAGCTCTCCATGCAGGGACATAAGATAAATCTTCCAGAAGAATGGTAAAACATCAAAACATTCGGGTGTCCCCTGGGCAACGTCCTTGCAGATAGCCAATTCTCTCACACCAGAAGCAACTTGTAGTTTCTCAAGTCACTCCTGACACACAAAAAATGTGGTCTGCAGTTCCTCCCACAACTTCTCAGGAAAACATAGAGCAAAGGAAATAAAGCTGCATACCAGAACATACATACAATAAGTAAGCAACAGGATTATATACAAACAAATTACTAGAGAAGGCTTGAAGGAGGTTGTAATTCCCAACAGAGCTGTATTTATAATGGTGAGCTCTAAAGGGTTGAGTTAGCATAGGATCATAAATATCCATCAGGTTCAGGGAGCAATCACAACTATGAATGATGATGGTGATAATGATGATTATGATGATGATACATTTATATTCCACCCTATCTTCCAGAGGGGACTCAGGGCGGAGTCCAACAAACAAAAAAGGCAAACATTCTATGCTTCACCACAACAAGAAATACACACATAATAACCTAAAATAACTCCACATATGAAAACAACTTACAGCATGACGTCTACAGATTAAACAAAACATAACCTATCAAAAATTATATTTAACATAAAACCTAAACATAAACCATCCACATTAATTTACTGAAGCCAACGAAGGTTCACCAAGATATGTGAGTTGACTGAGTGGCCTGTGATGTTACATTCTTCTTGTTGCACACAGCATGCACACTAACCTTTCACTGTTCTGTATGTTGCCCAAGTAGTTCACTCAAATAGTCACATTTTGAAAGAACTAAAATCAAGGAGCACTACAGGTTGAAGTGAGACTGGATCTACACTGCCATATAATCCAGTTCCTGAATCAAAATTATCGGCTTTGAACTGGATTATATGAGTCTACACTGCCATGGAATACAGTTCAAAGCAGATAATCTCAATTCAAAAACTAGATTTATATGACAGTGTAGATGAGGCCTGAAATGCTTGAGACCAGAATTGTTTTGGATATTGCATTTTTTCCGATTCTGGAATGCCTGTACTTGCATATATGTACACAGTGACATATCTTAAAGATGGGACCGAAATCTGAGCATGAAATTTATTTGTGTTTCATGGCCACCATATACATATAGTCGGAATATAGTTTTTTTAAACCATATTTTTAAATAATTTGTGCATGAAACAAAGTTTGTGTTCATTCAACCATCAGAAAGCAAAGGTCCACTGTCTCAGCAATCCACAGGGACAGTTTCAGATTTTTGAGTATTATGGATTTTGTAATTTGCGCAAGGCATGTGTAACCTGTACTTAATAGCAACTATTTGATGCTTATGTGTTGGAAATTTAGAATATTCCAATAGAATGTCCATTTAAACTGTTGTAACAGCTGGCTCGAAGGTAAATGAAAACTAAAACAAATTCATAGAAAAGAACCTGCAGGACCAAATTTATATTTTCCATAATTACAACATTCCCCGAAAGGATTTTTTGCCTCTCTTTTTAAAATTATACAAATTTATAAAATTGATACTTTTGTACCTCTATATACTTTTATATGCAGTAAGTGCGTAGATATTTAAACAGACATGACAGTCCTATAGACATTTGCATTTATTCACTCCGATAATATGAACATTTTGCATAGCAAAGTGCTGGCTTGCTCTTTTTGGTTTTGCTAGATTCTTTAACTTTTCAGAGCAATGGCCAGTTCATTCTTTTGTGTGACAGCATGAACATGAAAGACTAATTTACCTTTTTATAAAATGATTTTATGCCTCATTATGGTCTCATTCTTCCAGTCCCTGAATTAAATAGACCCATTCTTTTTGTTCTCTCCTCTTTGAAGGCCTCTAATTATTTCCCCACTGGCACACCATGCTAGACATACCTTACTTTTAAATTTCATCTATATTTCTTTGAGAAAGGAGGTCAGACTAACTTAACACAAACTAGATACTCTAAATAACACAGATGCCATATGCCATTGTTTCTTTTGGGGCAGGAGAGGGTGTCCTTGTGTCTGTCTAGCTTTTGACTTGCATGCTGATCGGGTTTTCTAGATCATTTTAAGTGAAGGTTTATTGTCCCTTTTCCAAATTGCTTGAGACCAGAAGTGTTTAGCATTTGTAATTTTTGGAATATCTGTATTTGCATATATGTGCCTAATAAGATATCTTTACGGTGGGATCGAAGTCCAAACACACAATCCATTGAGGTTTCACGTACACCTCTTATTTATTTATTTATTTATTTATTTACGACATTTATATGCCACCCTTCTCACCCCGAAGGAGACTCAGTGCGGCTTACAAGATATATATACATACAATATATTATATTATTAGCATAGTACACTATCAGTATTAAATATGACTATTTTGTACGATACCATTATATTGTAATATTATTAGTAATATTACATGTAATATAAATATATAATTATAATATCATATTATTATTATTGTATTGCATTACATTATACTATTATAAATATTATATGTATATACAGTATATTATATTACACTAGCCATCTCCTGCCATGCGTTGCTGTGGCCCAGTCTAGTGATAAAGTAATTAGAAAGTGTTGGTTTCTAATATATGTAATTTCTTTATGCTTGTGGGTAAACAGTATTTATTGCTGTTTCTTTGTCAGTATTGATGTGGATATTGTCAGATTTGCCCACTTTGGAACATGTAGCATATAATTGTCCTTCTTTAGGGGTCCCTTTCAAATCTATGATACTGTATATGTGTGTGTGTGTGTGTGAATCATATATATCTATCTATATCTATGGCTGGATGGCTGTTTGTTGGGAGGGCTTTGATTATGTTTTCTTGTCTTGGTGAAAGGAGTTGGACTGGGTGGCCTTAAGTTGGGAGTTGTGTGTGGGAAGTTTGCCCTAATTCTGTCGTTGGTGGGGTTCAGTATGCTCTTTGGTTGTAGGTGAACTATAAATCCCAGTAACTACAACTCCCAGATGTCAAGGTCTGTTTCCCCCCAAACTCCATCAGTGTTCATATTTGGGCATAAGGAATATTTGTGCCAAGTTTGGTCCAGATCCATCATTGTTTAAGTCCACAGTGCTCTCTGGATGTAGGTGAACTACAACTCCCAAACTCAAGGTCAATGCCCACAAAACTCTTCTAGTGTTTTCAGTTGGTCATGGGAGCCTGGTGTGCCACATTTGGTTCAATTCCTTCATTGGTGGAATTCAGAATGCTCTTTGATTGTAAGCAAACTATAAATCCCAGCAACTATAAATCTCAAATGACAAAATCAATTTGTTTGAGTGATGATCACTCCTTGGGTTAGTAGGTGTCTTGTGGCCAAATTTGGCGGCAATTCATCCAGTGGTTTTTGAGTTCTGTTAATATCATATTATATGATTAGCATAGCACAGGACACATATTCTGAAGGTAATCTTATACAGTATCTTCAATAATTTCACACATGAAAGTTTGTATACATTGACTCATCAAAAAGCAAAAGTGTCACTATCTTCGCCACTCATGTGGATAATTTTGGAGTATTTTGGCATTCCAACTTGTACTATTTCTGGTTGCTTATGATCTAGAACTAAAACAATAGTCATGTGCCATTCAGATTATTTTTGAGTATAAGGATGATGGTGATGATGATGATATGATGATGATGATGATGATGATGATGGAACTGAAATAGTAATTCATGACCTGATTATTTATTTGGGCTTTAACATGTTAGCTTCTGGTGTTGGTGAAACATAACGTTGAAAACAAAACTGAAAAATCTTAGAAATTTCTAACTCCAGAGTTCTGTGTCTAATTTAAAGTTGCAGTGCAGAGCATGTGGCTGAACTAGGCTGGATCTTACCTCGGCCACATCCATCCGATGTGTTTCTTTCTCTTTGCTCCTGAATCTATCACTGCCACACTGGTAATACTAGAAACCAGAGCCATGATCTATTCTGTATTAGTTGTGTCTGTTGGCAGAGAAATGCTTTGCCAGATGCTCTGACTCATGTCATGAATTGGGTTTTGTAATATGCCTGGGGGTAGGGTAGGTACCAACATCATTCAGATGCCAACGATTTTACAGGGAAATAAGATAAAGCAAACAGAAAAACCTTGCCCTGGGGAAAGATAGAAGGCAAAATCAAATGGAAGAAGGGCAAAAAGGTGTTCAGTCCTTTTTGAAGACACCAGAAGGCTGAATCTTCTGCAGTGAAAAGAAAATGATTGATGGGGGAAGGATATGTAGCAAAGCAACAAAATAAAGTGGAAGCACAGATTGGCACATGTTGTTAGTCTATGTTCTAACAACCTCACCTGGCTTCTGGCAAGGAAAGAAGGAGCAGCAGAATGAATCTGTCACCCCATGTGCAGCTCCCTCTCATGATGCTTTCCCCATCAACTGGATACAGTGTTGTAGTTGTGGGTAGGACTCGTGCTGACTCCATTGGAGCTAGCACAATACAGGAAGTCTCCCAGGTTGAAAGCATCCAGTGATGCTTGCATCAGATGAGGGTGGGACCAACACTGGAAGTCATACGATTACATGTGTTCTCTGGCGTCGGCCTCCATCCCCCAGATGGGATGAAAGCGTCCTAGAACGCTGATTTCACCCCGTCTGATGAGGTTCTTAGTTTCAATAAACATAGTGTATAAAACTGTAAAATTCATCCTCTTCCTTCAGGGTCTGAATTGTATAGCTGAAAAGGAAAATTGTGTCTTTGGATATGGGGCAAGAGGATGCCTTTCAACCCTCCTCTTGTTCCTACAGAACAGTCTAACAGACTAAACAAACTGTCATATATGAAAGGTTTGCCAAAAGATGTGGCAAAGTGGCTAGTTTATAGGATATGATATTTTAACTGAATTTTTTGAGTGGCATTAGAAAAGAGCGTTACTATCTCTCTTGTTTATATTATTTGAAGCTTGTTTGGTGGGAACAAAGGGAGAGGGCCTTTTCAGTGGCTGCTCCCGGATTTTGGAACTCCCTCCCAAGAGGGAGAAAAGTATCACAGCCATCAGGGAATGATGAAAGTCAGGCTGCAGTGGGTGGTGTGAAAGGATTCTTAAGGGGCTGTGTAATTTTTAAATGTATTTGTAGGAGTATCTTAATATTCATGACGTGAAAGATTCAACTGTTTTTTAAAAATTCTTATTTAATATATTTGCATTTTTTATTCTTATTTAATGTATTCTATTCTTATTTAGGGAGCCCCTGGTGGCACAGTGGGTTAAAGCACTGAGCTGCTGAGCTTGTTGACCGAAATGTCACAGATTCAATTCTGGGGAGCAGCGTGAGCTTCTGCTGTCAGCTCTAGCTTCTGCCAACCTAGCAGTTCAAAAACATGCAAATGTGAGTAGATCAATAGGTACCACTCCGGCGGGAAGGTAACGGCACTCCATGCAGTCATGCTGGCCACATGACCTTGGAGGTGTCTATGGACAACGCCGGCTCTTCAGCTTAGAAATGGAGATGAACACCACACCCCAGAGTCAGACATGACTGGACTTAATGTCAGGGGACAACCTTTACCTTTACTATTCTTATTTAATGTGTTTGCTCTGTTTTAATTGTTTTATGTCATGTTTGCTGTTAGCCTACTTGAATCCCTATTTGGGGAGAAAGGTGAATTAAATAGGTAAAGGTTTTCCCCTGACATTAAGTCCAGTCGTATCCGACTCTGCGAGTTGGTGCTCACCTCCATTTCTAGGTCGGAGAGCCGGCATTGTCCATAGACACCTCCAAAGTCATGTGGCTGGCATGACTACATGGAGTGCCATTACATTCCCGCCTGAGCGGTGCCTATTCATCTCACATTTGCATGTTTTCGAACTGCTAGGTTGGAAGGAGCTGGGGCTAACAACAGGAGCTCACGCCACTCCCCAAATTTGAACCTGCAACCTTGGGTTAGCAAGTTCAGCAGCTCAGCAGTTTAACTCACTCTGCCACCAGAGGCTCCACACATTACATATAAATATAAAATAAAATTATTTGAAGGATACAAGATGGGAAGGGACAGTTCTCCTAAGAGGTATCTGCAGTGTTAAATGCTTGCCTAGGTCAAATCAATGATCTTCCGTAACAGAAAACACACTCAACTAAATTATCGATCTTCTCTTTCTGCTCTGACAGGTTCCTGAGTGTTGCAATACTTTCGTTCTTCTACGATATCTTGAGTTGTTTTCCTAATTGTTATATTGTTTTACTGTGTCTCACACATGCTAATCAATGGCATCCTGTCAAACAGAATGTGGAGTCCGTGCTTGTAATGAACAAGTCCTACAAAACTCTGATAAATGCTAGCAAACAATCATATTTCTTCAGCAAGTGCCTTAAGCCATTATGTTCTCTCAAGCCATTTCCAAATTACATTCTTATTCTAGGAGGAGGAAATTATGCAGGATGGTTTTCTTTTTCAGCCTACAGAAAACAGCAAGGTGATAGGCTCTGCAAAGAGAAAATTGCTGCCTGGAGATAGGAAGACAGTATGAATCTCTAGTTCTTCTCTGTCTACAAATCCTAATTGGTTTAGATGCTGGCTCGGCAGTCATGGTTACCTCCACCTTCTATGAAAGATGGCAATACTTAGTGTGGCATGCTTAAAGAAGAACTGCATGGGTGGATGCATCTACATCTGCTAGGGAAGTGGTTCTCAACCTGGGGTCCAAAGATGTTTTTGGCCTTCAACTCCCAGAAATCCTAACAGCTGGTAAACTGGCTGGGATTTCTGGGAGTTGTAGGCCAAAAACATCTGGGGACCCCAGGTTGAGAACCACTGTGCTAGGAGTTGTCCACCACATTATGTAGGTCTTCCTCTGCTATCACTCTCCACACATTTTTTAAAGTCTTCAAATTTGGCTAACCCTGGCTTCCAAATATGATTGGCAGTTCAGAATGACCCAGGTCTTGAGCTTTCGGGATAAAAACCTGAGACTTATGTATGACTTCTTGTGATGTAACAATGAAGTTGTCTCTGTTGATGTTATCAGCATCAGACACTGGTGAAGGCATCAACTACAACTTAAAATAATAAACACTACATCTATCAAGGAAGGATTACAAGCACACCAACCTATTAGAGCAATACTTTTGCCATAACACTGTTTCTTGGCTTACAGATCAGAAAACTGAGGCTATGCCCTCAGATTTGATAGCTCTGCCTGGCCATTTCATTGTTTGTGGGGACTTTTTATCCTCCTCATCACTCTTTCAAGTCCACAAGAGCCTTATTTCCTGCACCTCTAGGATACAGTCTTACAGGGGCTGCCTTATATGTGTCAATGGATAGAACAAGAAAATACAAATTTGCATAAAATTTGCATATAGCTCTATATATCTACATTCAGGAACGGAATTGGAACACTGGGAAGTAGAAATGAGGCCAGTACCTCGTGGTACTAGTATTCTTTCTTCCACCTTCTCTGAGTCTGTTTAAATAATACCTAGTGTTTCTCCCATAGTTTGACTTTGGTGTTGGCCATGTACTTGTTGCTTCACCTTAGGAAATTTAAGGAGCACTCCAGAAGAGCTCATATTTATATATGAGGGTTGAATGAAAAGTAATGCCTCCACCTTTGTTACTTGGGTTTGGATGGGAATATTTTAATAAATCAAACCCAGAAATAAATCTTAGAATGTGCTCTTTAATTACCACTATTCATTTTTCCACATAATCACCAGACACAGATCTTCCGATAGCCAAGCAATGGAATAATGTGACCCACACGTTCTTGTGAAGTGCCGATTATGTTTGAAATGTATTGTTGGAGGCTTTCATGACCGGAATCACTGGGTTGTTGAAGGTTTTTTCGGGCTATATGGCCATGGTCTAGAGGCATTCTCTCCTGACATTTCGCCTGCATCTCTGAGTCTGTTTAAACAATACCTAGTGTTTCTCCCATTGTTGGCATTGGTGTTGGTTTAAGGACTCCATTGGGATCCTACTTGGAGCTGGTGTACTTGGTGACAGCCTTGGTGCCCTCAGAGACGGCGTGCTTGAAATTTCTCTCTGAGTGATTTTTTTTTTTGTCGTGTCAGGAGCGACTTGAGAAACTGCAAGTCACTTCTGATGTGAGAGAATTGGCCGTCTGCAAGGACGTTGCCCAGGGGACGCCCGGATGATTTGATGTTTTTATCATCCTTGTGGGAGGCTTCTCTCATGTCCCCGCATGAAGAACTGTAGCTGATAGAGGGAGCTCATCCGCCTCTCTCCGGATTCGAACCTGCGACCGTCGGTCTTCAGTCCTGCCGGCACAGGGGTTTAACCCACTGCACCACCGATACGATGATCGTCCTGAATTAATCTGTCAACCTTTTGCTTGAAACTGGGTGGTTGCTGTCACAGGACATCCAATTCTTTGTTTGTCACACAAGTCAGATGTTCCCACCTCAACATCTTTAAACTTACTCGCCCAACGACGCACAGTACTCACATCAACACAATCACAATAAACAGCTTGCATTCTCTGATGAATCTCCTTTGGGGTGGCATCTTCTGCTGTCAAGAATTCAATGACTGCACATTGCTTAAGTCTCATTGACCAACCTTCTGCGCAGGGTTCCATACTTTGCACTTTAACCACACAACTGTTCAATGCTAAGGCTTCCTGCCAAAATGGAACTGTAGAGGAGATCCTACTGAACAAGCCAGTACCTGCCGCATAACAGTACTGCCATCTGTTGAGGAGTTACAAAGGTGGAGGCATTACTTTTCATTCAACCCTTGTAAATTGTGAAACTGCTGTGGGTTCTTGTTCCCTTCCCTTGCTTCTCTGCAATGAGATATCCTTGAAAGTCATGAAATTTTGGATCCCTGATAAAAAATTTGGATTTCTGATTTTAAAAAAAATATTATCAAGGGACAACAAAATGTTATCAGGGTCCTTTCATATAATCTCTAACCTATTAGTTGATTCATTCTGTTTCCTGTCCTGTTGAAAAGGGAGAACTTGTCCAAACAGAATTCAAATCTCCGCTTCCAGCACAAAGATGACATTTCCTCATTGTTCTTGCTGGTAATGTTTGGCGGGATTGAATCTCTGTATCTTTTCATTACATTTGGATAGAAACAGACACGTGTACACATATTCTATTGCTTTCATTTATTGCCTCCTTTGTTAAGTATAATAATTATCTAAGATTCTTTATTTGGCTGTGTTGTCTCTCGTTATCTACTCCGCCTCCCAATTAGGTATGCTTTGAAACTTGGGTATGCATCCTGCATTCACTGCCAAGTGCCTGTTTCTAATTATTCAGCCTAGCTAATTTGGACAGTGTATATACCATGTTAAATGTTCTTGTGTGCCAACTTAATAGTGCCAGCTACCATGCAACATTGCCTACAAGAATAGCAACAATTACCAGCAGCTCTTCTTTCTTAAAATGAGTAATGTACGTATTCTGTTGCCTGGCAGTGGCCATTTGGGGTACATTTTGACTTTGTGGGAAGAGCAATAGAGAATGGGAAGAGCACATTTGAGGTTCAAGTCAAAGATCTTTATCTGAGATCTCCAGAGAGCTGCTGCCAGTCAATGTGCTCAATGTGTGGCTTTCAGGTCTTGACTGCCCGAGATAAAAAGGAAGTGGAGCTGCCCCAAAGTGTGGTGAAGGCTCCTTCTTTGGAGGCTTTCAAACAGAGGCTGGATGGCCATCTGTCAGGGGTGCTTTGAATGTGATCTTCCTGCTCCTTGGCAGGGGGTTGGACTGGATGGCCCATGAGGTCTTTTCTAGCTCTATGAATCTATGAATAATATAATTTATTTATTTACAGTATTTATATTCCGCCCTTCTCACCCGCAGAGGACTCAGGGCAGATTACAATGTACATATACATGGCAAACATTCAATGCCATAGACACACAACATATATAGACGGACACACAGAGGCAACTTAACATTCCAGCTTTTTGATGAGGGTATTCTGGCCACCAGGGGAGCTATCGCTTCACCGTCCATTTGTGACACTGATGAAGTACTTTCTCATTCTTTGCATGCTTGCTGAAGATTTTTATGGCATTATAAATTTGTTAAATTAGCATCCCCACATACGCAGTACCTACATTTCCTACTTGACACATGCAGCTGTCGTTCAGACTACAAAGGTCAACAGCAAGCTAAACAAATTGGTCAGAAGCTTACTCCAACCCGGGCTGGCTTTGAACTCACGACCTTTCGATCAGTATTAATCTTAATGCAGATGACTCCCAGCCAACTGCACCACATATAATATAATGGCAGAATCAAGACAGAATCAGATTCGGTAGATGAATAACCTAATCAATCCATGTGTTCATATTTATTTATTTTATGTGTATCTCTCTTGAACAGACTTAGAAATTATTTAAATTAAATTGACAGTTCAGGTCATGCAAATCATGTGTCCATCTCACTAATCCAGTAGCAGAAATATCCATGTTATAAACCAGTTGTGTGAGGACAAGAAAGAATGTATGAATCATTAAGATAGTCCACAAAATGAGCTACAGACCTTAGTGGAAAAATCTCTTTGGGACTATATAACTCACAGACTCCCCAGGCCAATGTAGGCTCAGTAGTCCAAAATTGTATTCCAAAAATAGTTTTACAAAACTCTGGAGATATGGATGGTGTCTAGGAAAAAAGCCATTGTCCATACGGAGGTGTTCTTAGCAGGAAAGCTGGTATGAGAAGACAAGAATGCTTTTCATCATCTCTGCAATGTGTTTCTACAGTACTCAGCTATGAGGATCCATGCTAGGATTGAAGCTCAATTAGTGCAGAGCAACAGTTGGACTCAGCAGGTGAGTTAGATGCTAGGTGAAAAGCGCATAGTGTCCCTAAACTGCTTTCCAGAATATGTGGAAAGAGGGGAAATGTGAAAACTAGAACTAATACCAAACTCTGAGATGTTTTGTACTGAATGATTCCATCCACTGCTTCTTAGAAAATATGCAAATGTAAAAGAAACTTCATGTAGATATTTACTTGCATAGTCCAATTCAGCCATTTTCAAAGAGTATAGGCTCTACAATAGGGACAAATACATTTCTACAGTTCCCAGCTCTCTAAAATAGCTTGACACACACACTCTCCCCCTTCTCCCTCTCAAGGCCCTTCCACACAGCCATATAAACCAGATTACTCACTGGAGATTACTCACCAGAGCGTCATACAGGGAGCATACCCCCACCCCCCACCCCTTTATGTCAGCTCCACTGGCTGCGGATCCAATTCCGAGCACAATTCAAAGTGCTGGTTTTGACCTATAAAACCCTATACGGCTCCGGTCCAGCGTACCTGTCCGAACATATCTTCTTCTACGTCCCACCTCGGAGTTTAAGATCTTCTGGGGAGGCCTTGCTCTTGGCAGGCATGAGGGACAGGGCCTTCTCGGTGGTGCCCCCCCCCCCGCCTGTGAAATTCACTCCCCAGGGAAATTAGGTCAACTTCATCCCCCCTCACCTTTAGAAAGAAGGTAAAAATGTGGATGTGGGACCAGGCCTTCGGGTAATTAGGTGGAAACGACGATGAAAATGTTGACAATGGCTTGGAAATGGATTATGGATAACTTAAATGGAATACTCAATCACAGAATTCAGCTAGATAACGGCCACCAGACTGGTAATCGTTTAGTAGATTCTAAGTGTATTGTTTTAATGTTTTAATGTTTTTTAACTATTACAATTATTGTTTTTTTGTTTTTTTGTATTTTATTATGTAGCATCGAATTGTTGCCAACTGGAAGCCACCCTGAGTCCCCCCTAAGGGGTTGAGAAGGGAGGGGTACAAGTGTTCAAAATAAATAAAAATAAATAAACCAGAATATCAGGGCAGAAAATCCCACAATATCTGCTTTGAACTGGGTTATCTGTCCACACTGCCACATAGTTCAGTTCAAACCAGATAATATGGGATTTTATTCAGCTGTTTAGAAGGAACCTCTTTCTTTCTCTCCCTTCTCTTTCTCTTTTTGCAGTCCTTAGTTCTTTGTCCCTCCAAAAAAAATCAACCCACACATCTGTTTTCGGCAGCAAAACAGAAATTTCCCTTTAAAACGATACCTTCCTGCTCATTTTATGACTTTCTTTCCAATTATTCAGGAAACTACCATGGTTAGTTTAGAAGCTTCAGTAAGAGTACCATCCTTCAGTTCAACCCTCCAGGTTTCCGCCTTCCCACTTATTTGATCACAAGAGCACTATGTTCACTCCAGGTCTTATCTTGAGGTTAGAGAGGAGGAAGACCTCACAATGTACTAGGGGTTTTTTTTTCATATTTTCCCTCCAATTATCTGTTCTTTCTAACTTCTCAGTTCTGTGCTTCTATAGTATTAGTGCTGTGAGAATTCAGGTTTTTGGTTAACCATCTTTTTCGTATAAGTATTCTCCCCAAATTGCAACCTATATCTCCTTTGAGAGTCAACTTGTTGAGTTCTCTAAGCATCGTCTCGTCCAGTTTGTGGTGGCCAGAATGAAACACATGATTGTGGCTTCACACTCATGTGGAAAGAGTGGTCCCTTGCCACCTTGCTCCATCCTATCTCCATCAAGTAGCATCTTATTCTTTCCTTTTTCTATGCATCTGTATCTCACAGAACTACCATTTTTCAGTGATTTAGGCCCTTCCAGACAGGCCCTATATCCCAGGATCTGATCCCAGGTATGGAGCCCCCGGTGGCGCAATGGGTTAAACCCCTGTGCCGGCAGGACTGAAGACCGACAGGTCGCAGGTTCGAATCCGGGGAGAGGCGGATGAGCTCCCTCTATCAGCTCCAGCTCCTCATACGGGAATATGAGAGAAGCCTCCCATAAGGATGATAAAACATCAAATCATCCGGGCATTCCCTGGGCAACGTCCTTGCAGACGGCCAATTCTCTCACACCAGAAGCGACTTGCAGTTTCTCAAGTCGCTCCTGACACGACAAAAAAAAATCCCAGGTTTTCTGTTTATTTATTTATTTAAAACATTTATATTCCACCCTTTCCACCCCGCAGGGCGGAGCACAACATATATACAGCAAACATTCAATGCCAGGACATAAATCCATAAATATATACAAACATTAAAATCACTTATATTCACATTAAAAGTTGCTTAAAAACTATCTCAGGACACCATTTTGCCTCATTGCACTGCCCAAGGGCTCGGTCCCACAGTCAGGTCTTCACCATCCTACTGAAGGAGAGGAGGGAA
Organism: Anolis sagrei; assembly: GCF_037176765.1. NCBI lineage: Eukaryota > Metazoa > Chordata > Lepidosauria > Squamata > Anolidae > Anolis > Anolis sagrei. The sequence goes on from NC_090023.1 coordinate 153,029,071, forward strand.
GGAACTGATCTAATATTGCCAGGAAGGGAGTTCATAACCAGGGGGCAATCGCTGAGAAGGCCCTGTCTCTCGTCCCCGCCAAATACGCCTGTGATGGTGGCTGGACCGAGAGCAGGGCCTCCCCAGATCTTAGTTTCCGCAGTGGTTCATAAAGGGAGATGCATTCAGACAGGTAAACTGGGCTGTGATTTATTTATTTATAATTTATCCCAGATTATCTGGAGGTGCAGACTCATATAGCAGAAAATCTGGGATCATATCCTGGGATATAGGCCCTGTCTGGAAAGGCCTTTAGATTCCATGACATTCAGAAAGGAGGAGAAATTAATAAAGCTATCCAAGAAATCAGTCCTTTCCTTTCTTTTCCACTTTGTGTGCAATGGGATTTTACACATTACTCATTGAATATTGTAGTCAGCAGTTTCTGAGCACACAAAATGGGAAGGCAGCTTTGTGTAGTCAACCAGGCATTGGGAGGGAGGATTATCCTTCAAGTGCAGACAAGGAGAGCCCTACTGATATGTTGAATCTAAAGGGATGACACTGGCCTATCCTAGTAACATCAAATAGGAAGCTTAGTTCAAGACATGACAACTGTGCTTGTATTTGTAGATGTGTCAGGGAACACTGTGCTCTGTCAGAAGTGGATGTTTGGATGCTTCAGTATGTAAATCTTGGTCAATGGGATTTCCCTTCTCTCCCTTCTTTCTTTGGGAAATATTTGCCTCCCAAACAAAGGTCCCTTCCACACAACCCAATATCCCAGAATATCAAGGCAGAAAATCCCACATTATCTGAGCGTGGACTCAAATAACCCAGTTCACAGCAGATATTGTGGGATTTTCTGCCTTGATATTCTGGGATATAGGGCTATGTGGAAGGGCCCAAAGTTTCATAGTTGGAAAGTAAAAGGTGCACCAAAATGATCACAAAATACAAGCTGTTGCTGCTTCCTTGGATAAGATGTATCAAAATGCATATCACGGAGAGCTTTCTCCCCTTTTTCCACCTTATGCCATTCAGACTGTTTTTACCGCTGTAATAAATATAAGTAATCCACTGAAGACAGAGAACAAATTTTCAAATGCAAGTGTCTGCTGTTAAGCTCTTAAATCCATATTGGCGCTTACAGAAAATTGTCCTGTGGTTTAAAGGTGCTGCACACCTGCCATTTCACTCACTTCAAGCACAGTGGGAGTCCTGGCTTTTTGGTGCCTTTTGAAAATAAATCCAACAGTGCTTTACTTAAGGGTTTAAATATAGATTTTAGAATCTAACTTTAGACTCTAAATTTCTGTCTGGGGCAACCACTGAGTAGCTACCTGACTATAAGCCAAAATTAACATTGGTAGTATGAGCTGGATATAGGGGAGGAACTGGGATCCAGAAGAGTGCCCTTTGCCCAGCTTCTTAATAATGAACATATGTCATATAGACATAGGGAAGCTGAAGAACTGATTAAAGTAGAAAGAGGTCTCCAGGTACAGATTCTTCTGGTGAAGGTCTAAAGTCGATGAGATGTTACATATCTGCAATAGCATTTCTCTTTCTCACACACATCATTACAGAAACTTTTTAAGAGCCAGTTGGATGTCGTGATTTGAATATTGGACTAGGATTCCAGGAGATCAGGGTTCTGTATTAATGGATTGTGCCTTCATTATTTATTTATTTATTTCGAGCATTTCTACCCCGCCCTTCTCAACCCCCGAAGGGGGACTCAGGGCGGCTTACAAAAGGCACAATTCGATGCCAGCAATACACATAGTAAGATAAATACATAGCAGCAACAATTATAAAATAATTAAAATAATCCAGTTATACAATACAACTAATAAAAACCAATGTAGTGATCAACGTTCGCCAAGCTCAAAATCCGTAAGTTCATTCAGCATTGTCATAATCCTATCCAATTCTAGTCGTCACTGTCTTTTGTCTGTCTGCCAGATTACCCAAAGGCCTGGTCCCATATCCATGTTTTTAGTTTCCTTCTAAAAGAGAGGAGGGATGTCAATGACCTAATTTCTCCGGGAAGCGAATTCCACAGGCGAGGGGCCACCACTGAGAAGGCCCTGCTCCTCGTCCCCACCAATCTCACTTGTGATAGAGGTGGGGCCGAGAGCAGGGCCTCCCCAGAAGATCTTAAACTCCGAGGTGGGATGTAGAAGGAGATGTGTTCAGACAGGTACGCTGGGCCGGAGCTGTATAGGGTTTTGTAGGTCAAAACCAGCACTTTGAATTGTGCTCAGAACTGGATCGGCAGCCAGTGGAGCTGACATAACAGAGGTGTGGTATGTTCCCTGTATGATGCTCCGGTGAGTAATCTGGTTGCCGCCCCTTGGACTAATTGAAGTTTCCAAACAGTCTTCAAAGGCAACCCTACGTAGAGTGTTGCAGTAATCTCTTTGGGATGTAACAAGAGCGTGGACCACTGTGGCCAGATCTGATTCAACCATTTTGAAAATATTTTGGAAAAAGAAATCCAAAGAGCAAACCTTGATTTCTATCATTGGGGACACCATTTTGCTACATCATTGTATGTAATAGGTATTTAGTATGCATAGATTTTGGTATCTATGAAGGTTCCTGGAACCAAATCCCAGAGGATACTAAAAGCCCACTGTATTTTGATTTACCCAGAGGTAATAACCTTTTTGATATAATGGATAGATGGTAATGAATAGGACTGGGAAACTTGGGTTATCTCTTTCCATCAGAGGGCATCTAGATTAATGTTTTGTAGCAACCTTCTCCAAGATAGAGATCTCTAGATGGACTAAATTATTGCTCATTGCCACTCAGCCCAGGATTAGACATACTAACTGGGGAAGATGGGACCTGTAGTCCAATACAGCTGGAGGGAGACTGCAGAGGAATCAGAGAGAGAAGGAGAGAAGGCTGGGCAATAAGCACATGAGCCTGGTGCTCCTGCTGAACTCCCCTCCTCCACCAGAACTCTCCAGCCTCTACCACCATCTGTTTGGTGGGAAGGATTCCAGGGAAAGGGAGAGGAGGAGGCTGTCGAAGAAAACATTAGTTGCCTCTCCTACAACCAGCTGGCTTCATTTTGTTTCTATTTGTTTGATTTTTTTAAAATGAGTAGATTTTTTATGCATTGTAGATTATTATTCCAGTATGAGCGTTCCTTAACAAAATACCAGATTGCTCCAAAATCTAGAATTGTCCACATGGGTAGTGGAGATAGTGATTCCTTTGGTTTCTGATGTTTCAGTGTACCAACTTTTTCATGCACAAAACATATTATATTTGAGATTACCTCCAAGCTGTGTTTAGAAGACATATATGAAACCTAACTGAATTTCATATTTTGTCTTGGATTCCATCTCCCAGATACCTCATTATGAATGCTTATACACAGATGCAGCTATGCCAAAATCAGAAAAAATTCAAATCGAAACCCTCTGATCCCAAGTAATTTGGATAAGAGATACCCAGCCTTTATTGTGAGCCACTTTTTTGTCATGTCAGGAGCGACTTGAGAAACTGCAAGTTGCTTCTGGTGTGAGAGAATTGGCTCTCTGCAAAAACGTTGCCCAGGGGACGCCCTGATGTTTTGATGTTTTATCATCCTTGTGGGAGGCTTCTCCATGCGGGGACATGAGAGGTATTTCTATGAAAGATAAATTAATTCAGGTTTTGTTGTGTGGCTTTTTGAAATATGTGCTTTCCTGATTTATTTATTTCGTATCAAAAGCATTGCATAAATTAGTATAAAACTGATAAAAATAGGAGGAGTGCAGTTGGCTAAATATCTTCTCACCAAAAACGGGCAACAGCAATGGCATTGTCTATACCCTCCAACAATTCTTCCTCTGTACATGAGGCAGGGCATAGTGGACAAGCATACAGTACAGAGTTGTCTGTTCTGCTCCACAGGTCACACAAGGTGCGAGATTATTTTAGGAAGTGCCATTTTGCCAGGCTGTCTTTTGATCTGCTCACTCAACTTCTGAGTCTGGTCAGGGACTTCCAAGTTGCCTATTCCTGGTTTGCTCTTGCAGGAAGACCCTCGTGGGGGGCCATCCAATTGGGATTTCCTGATTTAGCTGCCCAGAGGGATACCCTTGCTGTTGCTGGGGACGCACGAAGAGGAGTGGTAGTTCTCATAAAGCTTTTTCTTGATTTGAGTCTACTGGGAGGAGGCTGGTAGCCATGTAGTGGATGGCTTTCACAGTGTACAACCTTATTTCTCTCACATTTAGCAGCAACTTCCCATTACACATCGGGGGGGGGGGGGGGGCAATGCCAGCTAGCTTGTAGAGTTTATCAACAGGTGTAAGTTTAAGACATCCTGTGATTATTCTGAATGTTTCATTCAGTGTTATGTTCACTTACTTGCTGGCTGTTTTAATTAAACTATTTGATAAAACTGGGAGTTTGGTTCATCTCTACCTAAACAAGGTAGAGCCCTGGCAACGTGACATAATACTTTTCTCCCAAAGATCAGTCTCAAGGTTAGCTCCTTAAATCCAGTAACGCCCAGCTGCAACCCATCTCCTGCACACCTCCACCCCTAATTGCTTTCACCCATGAACTCCCCCTTGCAGATTACCAAACCCTCTAGAACTAATGTTCACATTAACCCTTTCATCACCAACAACTATAGAACATATGACAACTCGGTAGTTGAGTAAGACAAGGCTAGGGCTGATGTTCTTACTAAAGTTGGGTCTGCACCCCATGTGCTGCCAGTAAATTTCTGCAGGATGTTATTGCGTGCAGCTACTTTGTGCTTGGTGTTCAAGCAGTGTTTCCTATATGCTAGTGTGCGATCTATATGCTTTCCTGATCATGCATCCTGATGGTTGTTTCCCCTCCAAGATCATGAATTTACAGCTATTTCTACACAAAACACATGGTTTTCTCTGTTTGTAAACAGGATTTGAAATTCTCGAATGATGCAACAGTCCACATTGTGAACATTTTCCACAATAATAGTCCTCTGCGGCTCTGCACAATCTGTAAAGAATGCCAACTGAAAAGCAGGGGAGGGCGCTGGGAGGAGCTGTTATTGGTATATTTTCCGTGTAGCAAAGCAGCCATTAGTGGATGGATGGCACTGTGAATTAAAAGCAATCAATGAGGAGATGCATTCATCACAACCAAGCCTTGCCTACTGCAAAAAAAAAAAATCCTAAAGAAGTAGTAAAAGAGCTAGTGCTGTGCTGCCTATTGAACTCTCGCTGCAGCAAGAAGCTGTAATCCTATTGTGCTTTTCCTGCTGTCTCCTGGGAAAGCAGACAGCATTGAAATGACTGAGCGGCTGTCCTGTCCCTTCCTCACTTGCCTTTGTCGCTGTAAATATAGTGTCTACCTATAAATAACAGTTTGCTGTACCTTGCAGCACACTTCTTAACAAGAGGAGGTGATTTAGTGAGGTGATAAACTGTAACTAATACGAGGGTATCATAATAGGTAAATAGATTAGCACCAGGCGCCTCTGTATTTCACTTTCCAGGGAGTCCGTTCATTCATTTAGTGACTCTTAGATGCTTAGAACAGCATTTTGCAATACGATGGGCTGCGTCTGAGGGTTCCAGAATCAATAGGCACATACGTCTGGCTGCCTTGGTTCACATTAGCGGATTTAGCACTTTGCGATGATCACAAAGCCTCTTTGCCTTCCATCCCAGGTGCTGCCCCCAACCTCAAAGGGTACTTATGGTCTCAATCAAATATTAATTCCCCTGATTAGAAGGTATTACATGTATCATTGTTGAATATCCTGAAGGTGGGAAGTAGCACCAAAGCTGCTGTAAGCTCTTAGTATTAATTTGGAAAGGCAGAGGTGCTCACTGGGGAAACCACACCCTTCTCTAAAGATTTCTAAAAATGTCTAAAAACTAATTTAAGCATTCATTATTGCTGGGGGGGGGGGGGGTTGTGTGTGTCAGGAATGACTTGAGAAACTACAAGTCATTCTGGCCGTCTGCAAAAAAATTGCCCAGGGGATGCCCGGATGTGTTACCATCCTATGGAGGGATTCCCTCATGTCCCTACATGAGAAGCTGGAGCTGACAGATGGGATCTCGCCCCACTCCTCGGATTTGAACTACCAACCTTTTGGTCAGCAGTTCTGCCAGCACAATATTTTATCCCGTTGCACCACCACAAAAAAAATATTGGTGATCTATTGATCTAGTCTAACTTTAGTTGATTAATTGTTGGGGTGTGATTTAGACAGTAAAAACAAGTGTTCTTTGGCACGAATACTATTTATGGGCACACTTTATTGTTCTAGGATCTTTTGTTTCGTGTATTGCTGCAGCTCAAAATGAAAAAGAAAATATTAAAGAGGTTGTTTCCTTTAACAATACATTATTTTTCTCTATTTTTAATGTGTGTTCCAAAATAACATACAAATGTATGCAAATATAAGTGGGGAAACACTATCAAAAAGTTTAAAGACAGATTTTTTAAAATTGTGTCAGAAAGAATTGGCCGCCTGCAGGGACATTGCCAGGGGACTCCCAGATGGTTGGAGGCATGGAAAGCTGGAACTAACGAACGGGAGCTCACCCCGTCATGCAGATTCAAACCACCGACCTTCGGGTCAGCAGTTCATTGTGATGGTTCCATAAATTATTGGCCCTTTACTGATTTACTAAGGAGATAATGCCTGTAGACCAGGATTCCTCAAACTTTTTAAACAAAGGGCCAGGTCACAGTCCCTCAAACTGTTGGAGGGTCGGATTATAATTTGAAATAAAATGAATGAATTCCTATACATACTGCACATATCTTATTAGTAGTGCAAAAAAACACTTTAAAACAATCCAATAATTAAAATGAAGAACAATTTTAACAAATATAAACTTATTAGTATTTCAGTGGGAAGTGTAGGTTTGCTTTTGGCTGATGAGAGAAGATTGTTGTTGTTATTGTTGTGTGCTTTCAAGTCATTTCAGACTCAGGGTGACCCTGAGCGAGGGCCGGGTAAATGACCTTGGAGGGCCCTATCCGGCCCCCGGGCCTTAGCTTGAGGACCCTTGCTCTAGACCATGGCCATATAGCCCGAAATAGCCTACAACAACCCATTATTGCCCCTGTTTGCTTCCTGTAGTAAAAAGTAGAACTGATGAAAAGACAATGAGCACATACTAGGATCCCGTTAGTATCCTAACTTTCAACATGTCTCAATTTTTATGTCAAGTGATGAAAAGTTGACCATGCCTTTGGCATTTGTTCTGACCTAAAGCTGTTAATCCTTCCATTTGGCTATTGTGATGTACAAGGAGATATCTGTCGCTCAAATGAGAGAAGGGGTTGGGGGGAACCAAGTTACGGTCTAGTATTTGCAAATAAAAATGGACAGCTTCCTTCTTTTGAGATGAGGAGGCCTGGATGGCGATGGTGGTGTTCTTAATGCCATTTCTGCCACGACAAAGGCAATGCAGTGTAGCAATGGGCTGAAATCCAGTCAGCAAACTACCCCTGAAGAGTAAGGCTGAGAGGGCCCATCTGTAAAATTTGTGCTCCTGTTTTATATGGGAGAAGGGAGGGAGGAAACACAGCTGCTTGGCTGCTCTGCTTGTGAGAAGGAGAGACTGACTGTTGGCACCATCTGCGGCTGTCCTTTGTGCTTGCTGCTTTATCTGTTCATTATAGTGTGATGCTGAGTTTTTCGTGCTTTGCGTTTCAATGAGATGAGATGTGCCTAAATGCAGCAAGGGTCTAAAAATGCCGTAGCTAAGCATGCAAAAGATGAATAGCGTAATCTGTACATTAATTTTTGGTTTGTTTCATTTTAACTTGAATGAACAGAGAACAGTCACATATCTCAAAATCCAGCTGCAACACAGGGCCCTATGGTTGGCCTATGTTCGGTTTCCTGGGGTCATGTGCCAATGGGCTACCGTTGAGATAAGATGCCACTGCACTTCAAGTTTACAATGCTACATTCTGCCTCTACCTTTCTTCAGAATCAACAGGAGGTAGCAGAATTTGGATTTTCCTTTTTTGGATATACCCAATGGACATTCACAGGACAGGGCATGCTATACAACAATAAGTTCATTTTCCTGTTTGTTGGTTTGTTTACAGGAAGAAAGCAAACATTTGTTGTTTGTTTGTTCAGTCGTTTCTGACTCTTCGTGACTTCATGGACCAGCCCACGCCAGAGCTCCCTGTCGGCTGTCACCACCCTCACCACCTTCAAGGTCAAGTCAGTCACTTCAAGGATACCATCCATCCATCTTGCCCTTGGTGGGCCACTATTCCTTTTTCCTTCCATTTCCCTCAGCATCATTATTTTCTCCAAGATTTCCTGTCTTCTCATGATGTGGCCAAAGTACTTCATCTTTTCCTCTAATATCTCTCCAGTGAATAGTTGAACATTATTTCCTGGAGTATGGACTGGTTTGATCTTCTTGTGATCCAAGGTACTCTCAGAATTTTCCTCCAGCACCACAGTTCAAAACGTCTATCTTCCTTTGCTCAGCCTTCCTTATGGTCCAGCTCTCACATCCGTAGGTTACCATGGGGAATACCATTGCTTCGTTGCTAGTGTGAACTCTCTACTCCTAACTATTTTATCGAGATTGGTCATTGGTCTCCTCCTAAGAGGTAAACATCTGATTTCCTGGCTGCAGTCTGTGTCTGCAGTAATTTTTCCGCCTAGACATACAAAGTCAGTCATGGCCTCCACGTTTTCTCCCTCTATTTGCCAGTTATCAATCCGTCTGGTTACAATAATCTTGGTTTTATATATATTTAATATATGTATATATTTAATTGCAACTCAGCTTTTGCACTTTCTTCTTTCACCTTGGTTATAAGGCTCTTCAGCTCCTTCTCGCTTTCAGTCATCAAAGTTGTATCATCTGCATATCTAAGTTTGTTAATGTTTTGTCCAGCAATTTTAACTCCAGCCTTGGATTCACAAGCCCCGCACATCACATGATGTGTTCTGCGTACAATTTGAATAGGTCGGGTGAGAGTATACAGCCCTGCCATACTCCTTTTCCAATCTTGAACCAGCCTGTTGTTCTGTGCAAATATAGCAGTATAATTTTAGGCCCACTATTGGTTCCATTACATATTGTGTTACAAAGAAAAAAGTACAGTTGGCCCTCCATAGCTACAGGTTCTACACCCACAAATTGAAACACAGCTTAAAAATATAAGGGGGGGGGGGTTCAAAAAGCAAGACCTAATTTTGCTATATCTAGGCATATTCTAGATGCCTAGGAGCCCCCCAGTGTCGCAGTGAGTTAAAGCCCTGAGCTGCTGAACTTGTTGACCAAAAGGTCGCAGGTTCAAGTCTGGGGAGCGGTGTGAGCACCCGCTGTCAGCCCCAGCTTCTGCCAACCTAGCAGTTCGAAAACATACAAATGTGAGATCAATAGGTACCGCTCCAGCGGGAAGGTAATGGCTCTCCATGCAGTCATTCCGGCCACATGATCTTGGAGGTGTCTACGGACAACGCTGGCTCTCCGGCTTAGAAGTGGAGATGAGCACCCCATCCGAGTCAGACACGACTGGACTTAATGTCAGGGGAAAACCTTTACCTTTACCTTTACCTAGGCATCCTCTACTTTAACCTCCTGCACTCATTTGAGTTGTTTGACATTTTCCTTAAGGGTTGCCTTTGTATTTAAAAATATTTCAGGCCAGTGCTGCATATGAACGTATTTAAATTGTTAATGAGGTGCAACAATTGGCCGTGTGCTGGGAGAAAGACACCATCCACATTTCACAAATATGATTGTAAAATATAGTCCCAAAGTTGAACCATATTTTGTGTTTTTAATATGATAATCACAAATATACAAATAGTATATTTATTTTCGTCGATATGTTACAGTCCTGTCACCCAATCTGATCTCACTTTTTTAACTCGGGGTGGGAGGGTGGGATTATTTCTCCTACAACCACGGGTTTGTTCTGCTTTTGCTACCCCCTCTCCTGCTTTGCCCCTCGCTTGTCGACATACGACATTACCGTGAATTTCATAAGGTTTTCTCATTCATAACTCAGAAGTTACCAGCACTTTATTTGCAGAAGCATTCATTTGCAGATTCAGGTTGTAAAATCATTAGACTGCTTCCTCCTTTTATCTTTATTTGTCGAGAGTGTTCTGTGCTCACGTATGAGGAGCAACTCACCTTGCATCAAAGCTGCACTTAAGATGGATGGCTTCCATTCAACATCACTGTAATTGCATTCAGCTTGTGTGGAGGTGCTCTGCATCTGCTATTATTCCAACCCTGGCTGCATTTTCAGTTTGCCAGAACACTTTGTTCATCCTTTCCTGCCCGCCGCCCACTTTCCACCTCAGAACTCAAGTGGCCACAGTGTAATGTTAGGTAGCGATTGTTATCTCCAGGCAACATAAAAGGGAGAGGAAGGCGGGAAGATGAGCACCCTTTGTTGCTGGTACATTAGTAATGATATGCCAGGGATAAAAGATGAATGCAGTTTGATCAAATGCCTGTTGACAGATTCCTTGGCTAATAGGAAGGCAGCTCACGGGAGTATTTTGTGCTTACATGGAGTTGTCTCAGAGAACAATAGGAATGCTGTCTTTAAGGGACACATCTCGGCAGATATAAAGTGACCCTGTTTGTGTATTGTCGAAGGCTTTCATGGCTGGAATCACTGGGTTGTTGTAGGTTTTTCAGGCTATATGGCCATGTTCTAGAAGCATTCTCTCCTGACATTTCGCCTGCATCTATGGCACACATCCTCAGAGGTAGTGAGGTCTGTTCCAACAGATCTCACTACCTCTGAGGATGCTTGCCATAGATGCAGGTGAAACGTCAGGAGAGAATGCCTCTAGAACAGTGGTTCTCAACCTTCCTAATGCTGCGACCCCTTAATACAGTTCTTTATGTTGTGGTGACCCCCAACCATAACATTATTTTCATTGCTACTTCACAACTGTAATTTTGCTCCTGTTATGAATCATCTTGTAAATATCCAATATGCAGGATGTATTTTCATTCATTTGGCACAAATACTCGATACACCCAAATTTGAATACTGGTGGGGTTGAGGGGAGGACTGATTTTGTCATTTGAGAGTTGTAGTTGCTGGGATTTGTAGTTCACCTACAATATCAAAGAGCATTCTGAACTCCACCAGTGATGGAATTGAACCAAACTTTGGACACAAAGCTGCCATGACCAACAGAAAATACTAGAAGGGTTTGCTGGGTATTGACCTTGGGTTTTAGAGTTGTAGTTCACCTACATTCAGAGAGCACTGATGCATCTGGGCCAAACCTGGCACAAATACTCAATATGCCCAAATGTGGAGACTGGTGGGGTTTGGGGAAAATAGACCTTGACATTTGAGAGTTGTAGTTGCTGGAATTTATAGTTCACCTACAATCAAAGAGCATTCTGAACCCCACCAACGATAGAATTGGGCCAAACTTCCCACATGGACCTCCCTCGACCAACAGAAAATACTGTGTTTTACAATTGTCTTTGGTGACCCCCTTTGACACCCCCTCGCTACCCCCCAGGGGTCCAGACCCCCAGGTTGAGAAACACTGCTCTAGAACATGTCCATATAGCCCGGAAAACCTACAATGACCTTGTTTGTGGCTTATTTAAATTTAGTCTCACTTCTTCTAAAACATTTCAAAGGAGGCATCTGCACATACTCTGCAATTCACAAACATGGTATAGCTAAGGTCTATCCAGGGATTGGCAGGTGGAATCATAGAATCATAGAATTGGAAGAGACCTCATGGGCCATCCAGTCCAACCCCCTGCCAAGAAGCAGGAATATTGCATTCAAAACACCCCTGACAGATGGCCATCCAGCCTCTATTTAAAAGCTTCCAAAGAAGGAACCTTCACCACACTCCGGGGCAGAGAGTTCCACTGCTGAACGGCTCTCACAGTCAAGAAGTTCTTCCTAATGTTCAGATGGATTCTCCTTTCTTGTAGTTTGAAGCCATTGTTCTGCATCCTAGTCTCCAGGGCAGCAGAAAACAAGCTCCCTCCCTCCTCCCTATGACTTCCTCTCACTTATTTATACATGGCTACCATATCTCCTCTCAGCCTTCTCTTCTTCAGGCTAAACATGCCCAGCTCTTTAAGCTGCTCCTCATAGGGCTTGTTCTCCAGACCCTTGATCATTTTAGTCGCCCTCCTCTGGACACATTCCAGCTTGTCAATATCTCTCTTCAATTGTGGTGCCCAGAATTGGAAACCCCAAAACCAAATCCCTCTCCCTCCCTGAGTCATGCAGCCCGATGCTGCTTCAGTTGTGGTATCCACCCGCACTTATGTTACTCACTCTGAGCTCATTGACAATCGAACTGTTGGTAGGATCACACAGGGGCTGTGCCAAAGTGAGACAGATAGCTGTTATAACCTTAACCTTCCTTTTTCTTCCTATACACTTGATGGACCTTTTGTCAAGCTTAGTAGAAACCTTCCTCATTAAACTTTAATCCTGCTGCTGTTTTGCCCTTGGCAGCTGAAACAGAAAAAAGCAAATTCTGGCCTACTGGCATGGCATATCATAGCCCCTTTCTTCTTCTTTTCCGAAAAAGAAATTGTGCCTTTTCTAGCTTTACCATTCTCTTTGGAATTCTCTCTATTGATCATGTATGTCTTTTCACAATTAAAAAAAACCCAACTGATTTTGAAATAGCTCTTCATTTTCTGTCCACCTTGTAACAACATTGTAAGTACTTGATTTCATTCTTGGGGATGCCATACCCTTCACCTATCCCAGTCTGGCAATGAGAATCCTCATTAACCTCACTTGTCATCTCACTTTTTTCAGCTGCTTTTAAAATGTCCCAGTTTCTTGCTCTTCTTCCTACTTTCCCCCTTGTCCTCAGCTTATTCGAATTGCTGCAAACCAAATTCAATATGCACTTAATTAACTGGGAGGGAAGGGAGAGAAAGGGGCAGAATCTTGTCTTTCCCAGCTGACTCAGTCGGAACCAAACCTCTGCTACCTTGTGTGTGTTTTTCCCCACTAATAACATTCATCATTGTGGCCACATTCTGACATGGATTGTCCACACATCTCAGTTTTCACCTGTTAAATGTTGGAGGGTATGAGATGTGCATCTTGCTTCTCCTCTGTTCCTGCATTCCGAAATAAAAATTTCAAAGCCTAACATTAAGAGATCACCTTCTAGGCAGGGATGCTATACATCATGTCTCCTTGTTGTGCTTCACTGCCAAAACACCTCAGCAAGCGAGAGTCCAAAAGTGGCAGGCTCAAATCCAGAACCTCAATCAATGGCTGATACCAAATGAGAGATTCCCCCTGGGAACACATAAAACTGGGTGACTTGGAAGGCGCTGAACAGACTGCCACGAGATGCTGAGCCAGCCTTAAGAAATGGGGCTACAAAGTGGAATCCATGACATGCGAGTGTGGAGAAGAGCAAACTACAGACCATCTGCTGCGATGCAACCTGAGCCCTGCTACATGCACAATGGAGGACCTTCTTATAGTAACACCAGAGGCACTCCAAGTGGCCAGCTACTGGTCAAAGGACATTTAATCAACTACCAAGATTGCAAACTTTGTGTTTTTGTTTGTTGGTTGGTTGGTTTGTTAAAAAATGCACAACTCTTTGGCTTGCTCCTGACACGATACATACATAAACATACTGCCAAAAATACAAAATCTAATAAATTTTAATTTAAAATAAATTTTTAGGTGCCATGGTACTCAAGGAAAACTAAAAAGCACATTGGCATTGTTGAACATATTGAACTGTCTATAAACAACAGCATTATACTTTAGTATATTATTTTGGAACTGCTTGTCATAATTTCTCTTCCCTATCTCTCAAGTCAGTTTCAGCACAGTTACTGGAGGCCTTCCTTCCTTCCTTCCTTCCTTCCTTCCTTCCTTCCTTCCTTCCTTCCTTCCTTCCACCTTCTTTACTATTCTAGTACTTGCTCTGAATAATATAGACATTTGGGGGGGGGGGGTTAATTTAATTGAATAAATCATGCATACTTAAGTTTGCCTATGAACCTTCTAAGAGCAATTATTTTTGCAAGAGATCTGTCTGATAAGAGAACAAGGAAATGTAGTCTGACAGCGCTTGTTTGGGCTGTGGTTGTCACAAACACTGCTGTCTTCATCCAGCTTTCAGATTAGGCCAGCTGGTAGTTTTCACACTTTGGCTCTATAGCCTCCAGTGACTCTTTCTATTGTATGGTCATAAGTGTTTTTAATGTTTGTTTTACTTAAGTGATATTCGTCTTTACTGTTATAATGTTGCACAAATCCTATGTAAAATCATACTACGTATTTTTGACATTAATATTGAAATCTGAAATATATACAGAAAGTCTTTACTTAAGGTTAATAGACACCAAACATGTCTTTTAAGAGAAAAAAAACCCACGGAAGTCATACAACATAAGAAATTACATTGCTGTGGCATTTGTCCTACAGTATGCATTGTTGTTCCTTTCTTCATATTTTCTCTTTTTTGTTCTATATGTATTTCTCATCCAAAGGCCTTCCTTCTGTTTTCCAGCACTGCTCTCGTCGTGGTGTGAGGAGTTGGGACGGTTGCTGCTGCTGCGCCACCAGAAAAGCCGCCAAAACGACCCTCCTGGCAAGCTCCCCATGCAGCCACCCATGAACTCGATGAGCTCAATGAAACCCTCCCTTTCACACAGGTGAGTCCCTTCCAGGCATTTTCCCTGTAACAGCAGACACAAAATTGATCCCAAGGAGGAGCTGTCTAACTGGCATGCTCACTACTCATACGAGTGTTTTTCCTTCATGAAAGAGAACTGTAGGCATACCGGTGTATTTGGAAGCTTGATCGTAATTTTGGTTATGTTTGTGCTAGGCATTGTGTGTGTGTATGTGCACCCAAGTCACCTGTCAACTTATAGTGACTCCAGGAATTTCATAGGATTTCTTAGGCAAGAAATACTCAGAAGTGGTTTTGCTAGTTCCTTCAGACATTAATGTGACTTAAAACATGGAGAGATAAGAGTTCTGAATACCATGTTCCTTATTTTTTTTTCTTATCTGGTATTTTTTTTCTTATAGTTCAGTTACATATGAAGTTGTTGTGTGCCTTTACATCATTTCTGACTTTTGACACCTTTAAGGTAACCTTGTCACAGGGTTTTCTTGACAAGATTTGTTCTGAGAGTTGTTGCCTTGCTCTAAAACTGAGAGGATATGACTTGGCCAAGGTCATCCAGTGAGTTTCCATGGCCAAGCGAAGGTGTGAATCCTGGTCTTCAGAGTTATAGTCCAAAACTGAACACATTACACCACACATATGAGATTAGTGGACACCAAGTTGTAAGATTTCGTTAGTAATATTTGTAAAAAGGGGGATGGGAGGCAAATAGCTCCAAAGATTGGTACGTTGCCACTGGAGATGTTGACAAACATCATCCAAAGCAGGCTTGTAAAATAATTTTCCAAACCACCAAATTCATCAGTTTGGACTCAAATCTAGACTTGGGAAGACTTGCTGTCTTAATCTCAGAATTGATTCTACTTTCCTTAATTGTGTAGGGTATTTTTGTCACATATTTGTTTACACTTTTAAACTGAGTGTTGTATAGTATGATTTTCTCCAAAGCCAGCTCCCCCTGTACATTATCTGAACAATGCCATAGCAGAAATCAAGAAAACCTCCTTCATTCTGCCAAGGAGAGAGATGGACTCATAAAAGAAGTGGTTTAAGCCAACTTGACATCTTACTCCTCTCATAACATAGTTATACTGTCAGCAAGGCGGAAATGGTGACAAGGAGATTAGGAAAAAGGCAGACACAACAACACTGAAAGGAGAAAGCCAGTTCAGAGGACCTATTTCCCAAATGCCTGGCTTCCATGGGCAATTCAGAACTAGATCATTCTCTTGTCTTCACCAGAACCACCATCTCCATGCAAAAAGATACCACAGAATGGATTGTCACACAACTCACATGCTGCTATAGGATTTGGCCATCTGACATCCAGTGTTCTTCTCAAAGAATAGATGGAGAGGTTTAACTAGAATAAAACCATTGAATCGGTGGAATTTAATTATGGTACTTACTCAAGTTTACTCAAGTTGGGGAGAACAAATAGGATTCTGAACATGTTTTCCATGCACTGGCTATATATGTAGAGGAGAAATGAATAAACAGGACTTTAAAAATATTAGGCACCTCAAATAAAACTAGAATATTTCTGATAGAAATGATACACTCTGCAGGGAAATAACACATATTTAGAACTGCAGAGGTTCAGATTAAGTATGCCAATAGTAACTACTGAAAACGAACTAAATACTCAACTGAAACAGCATTTGGGAATAATGTTTTATGGTCCTGAGAATCAGTATAGATTAAGTTCTGGAAGCAGATGTTTAAAAGAAGAAACTTTTGGGGGAAATTTACTGGCTATACAAAGTAATGCTTTAGTTTGACAGAGGATGGGGTTTATGTTCGCTTAATATTATTAACATATTACAGAGTGAAAAAGGAAAGTTTTAATTTTTTCTTTGCATTTATATTTCACATTTGATGTACTTCAAGCATGTCCCATATATTATTTAAATAATTGATTTAGTCGGTCAGAAATGAGGCTGGGCATATGATGACTTACCCCCCGAGGCTTTCCATAAAATTTGTGGCATAGGCAGGAATTTGAATGAAGGGCCGCTCGGTGCCTTATAGTTCATACTTCTATCTGCTACCCTACACCAGTCATATCTTGCTCTCCATGTATCTTGGGAGCAATGGGGGGAGAGGTAAAAGAAGTAACATTCATTTGGAGAAAAAAACAGTGTTAAAAGCAAATAATTGCAGCATCGTTTCCTCGTGAAATCTGCATTTGTCATTTAAACAAGGAGAATGATGTTTTCATGCACATGGCAGGCTTGATCCTAGTATAAACAAGAACAGCTCCCTTTGTAGTCACTCCATACTTTGTACAGTTGTTAAAGTGCTTGCTGCAGCTTGTATAGCACATGGTAATGCTTTGCAGTGTCAATAAGAATGTCTGTAAACACACCACTGCTTTTTTCAGCATTTTCTGTTATCACAAGTCATGTTTGACTCCTTGTTTTCTATCGCCTCCAATATTAACTAAATGGCAAGTTTGTAACTGCCAGTGGATGTATTAGAATTGATTAATATAAACAGACGAAGCTTTGAAAAATAAAGGTTATTTAATTTTGGAGGTTTGATAAAATTGAACAGAAGACCAATTAACCAGTAATTCAATTAGGTGAATGGAGCCTTATTGTTAATAAGAATCATTAGCATTATTTGACACACTGCATTTCCTATTAATATGGGTTTAAAAAAAAACAAGGATAGGGTTTTGTTGTTTCTCCCTCCTCTTTCTCCTTTGTCAAAAGAGGAATTCCTAAGATTGTATACATTGCAACGTTGCTGGCATGTAATAAACAATTATTTTTTTATTTATCGTGTCAGAAGCAAATAGAGAATGCAATTATAATCCATTTTAAAAAGCACAAACAAAGTTAAAAACTTGGCATTATGCTAAATATCCTTTGACCAGAAGCTGGCCACTCCCCATGTGGGGTTATGAGAGGAGCCTCTCACAAGGATGGTAAAACATCTGGACATCCCCTGGGCAACATCCTTGCAGTTGGCCAATTCTCTCACACCAGAAGCAACTTGCAGTTTCTCAAGTTGCTCCTGACACGAAAAAAAAAACTACTTACATTACTTTTTCCGAAACTGTTAGGTAGGCAGAACCTGAGCTAAAGGCCAGGAGCCTTTCGGTTGCCAAGATTTACTGTGCTTCATCAGCGTCGCAGATGGACAATGAAAGCGACAGCTCCCCTGGTGGCCAGAAAAAGTTGAATAGCCTCTGTCTATGTCTGTATATGTTTGTATGTCAAAATTGGCATCAAATGTTTGCCATATATGTGTACACTGTAATCTGCCCTGAGTCCCCTGCGGGGTGAGAAGGGCAGAACATAAAAGCTGTAATTAAATAAATAAAAATAAATACTGCAGCAGGTTTTAAACCTGCTGTGCTAAAGCCCGGCCCTATCACATTGGTTGCCCCTAGTGTAGTCTGGTAGCAACCACCAGAGCAGTTGTTGTTGCTGCTGCTGCTGTTGTTATCATCTTTATTTGTATCCCACCTTTCTCCCCATAGGAACTCAAGGCAGCCAACAAATCTAATACACCTAATAAAAATTTAAAATGAGACAGATACAAAAATAAAAAAGACCAATTACACATTTGTGAGGGGATACAAAATTTAAAATACAAGAAATACCATTAAAATTATATTCATGGCTTACAAAATCCCACTCACAACCTCCGCTGTAGTTTTGCAAGCAGAAATCTTACAATACTGATGAAGGATTCCATTACACTTTATCCAAATATCAGAGACACTGTAATTGCAGTGTCTTCATAAGGTACATATTACATTGTTTTATATTTTGGTTATGATTCAGTATAAATGTAATCCAAACCACCACACGTATTTCATGATCACTTTATTTGGGAGCAACATGTTAAGCGGTAATCAGGCCTGTAGGCAGGATTTTGTTTCGGGGGGAGCTGAGTTTGATTCGGGCGGGGGAGGGGGAGGGCTGAGTCTGAGTGAAAGAGGGTCTAGCTTAGCAAACCTTTTGTATCGTTACCCCAATACCCTCATGCATATGGGATATATTGAGTATGGTGATCAGATCATGATAAGAATAAACATAAGATTAAATAATGTACCAGTAAGGCCTTCTCGTGGACCACCCCGACTACATGCCTGGCGGCAATGATAATGAGAAATAAGGAACTCATCTTCCATCCCCTAGAACAATGGTTCTCAACCTGTGGGTCCCCAGATGTTTTGGCCTTCAATTCCCAGAAATCCAAACAACTGGTAAATTCACTGGGATTTCTGGGAGTTGTAGGCCAAAACACCTGGGGACCCGCAGGTTGAGAACCACTACTCTAGAAATATCTGTCTGACCTATACAAGAAGCTTTGCCCTTACTCTCTTAGACTTTAGAAACATCAGCACCTAGCGAAATCTGATTGGCTATATGTTTTGATGTTATAATCATGCCTAGTGTATGATTCTCATTTAGTTAATGTTGCTTGGATAGGAATAAAGAAAAATTCACCAAAGCTGCATTGGAATAAGAAATGGCAACATGAAATATCAATAAAGCAAAACAACTAAGGATGTGAGGAAATTCCTACCTGAAATCACCACTTTTGGTTTAGATCAGTACTATAAGTAAGATGTTATACAATGTGAAATTCATTCAACTGTGAGTAGTTTTTCACACACACACACACCCTTGAATTTTTGGAAAGGCATGTTCTCATACGAAAGGCATATGTGCTTGAAGGAAAGGCTGAAGTTTTTCACATTAAATTGACGATTATCCTACTTAGTACTGTCAGGATCTCCTAAAGAAGAAAGGAGTCAGATAAGAATAAGTGGCTAGGAGATAACAAACTGATGTAGATCTTCAATGTAATCTGAACTGCACTAAAGCCATTTTAGCTGTGTTTTGAATGGACGTAGCCGTTCCAAAAAGATATCAATTGAGTGTAATGGATTCATAGGATAGAGCAATGCTGACAGCAGTGGAAAAGAGGCTTCCTTTGTAGGAAGAAAAGCTGAAATAACTTCATGCATAGCATTTCATTAGCTTATTAGAGAGAAGGCGAGAAAGTATGTTGATGTTTTCCAGATACATTTAAAAAAATCAGAAAGTAGAGGGTGGGGACCAGTGTTCAGATGAGGCTAAACAATTTATTTAAATTAAATAAAATAAATTTTGAGGTTTTCAAGGGTTTTCTTTTTCTTTTTCAAATGGAAGACTCACAGTATATTGCTTTTAATGGCTTTGTCTGTTAACAGCAAATGAAGGAGGCATGCTTCATAGTCCTGGTGCTGTTGGACAGGCTGAAATACATTTTCCAAAACCTTTCAGTGGTGCAGCTAGCCATAGTGGAAAGTTTGAAGAGAAGGGTAACGTTTTTCAATCCTCTGAAAGCCTCCCTTGTATTTTTCTTCAAGCCAGATAGTAACTGGACATTCAGCTCTAGTAATATCCTATTTTGGAGAAAGACAGGTTGGTCTCTGCACTCCTAAAAAGTGAAGAGGGCCTCATGCTTCCAAGCAAGATATGGTTCTGTCCCAGCTTACTTGTCCGAACGTATCTCCCCCTACATCCCACCTCAAAACTTACAATCTTCCGGGGAGGCCCTGCTCTCAATCCCACCTTCATCGCAAATGTGCTTGGTGGGGATGAGGGACAGGGCCTTCTTGGCGGTAGCCCCCCGCCTGTGGAACTCGCTCCCCAGTGAAATTAGGTCAACGGCTTCCCTCCTTTCCTTCAGGAAAAGGTTGAAGACATGGCTATGGGACCAGGCATTTGGATAGCAGGCTGACAATAAAAATGACGACAATGCTCTGGAAAATGGACAATGGACAGGTTTTGGATTATGTTGTTGATTGTAGAACTCGGCCTTGACATGCCAACTAATTCAATTTGCATTATTTTAAATGGTTTTATAATAATTTTAATAATTTTACTTATTATGTAACTGTTGTTTATCTGTTGTATATGTGGGGCATTGAATTGTTACCGGCTGTAACCCGCCCTGAGACCCCCTTCGGAGGCAGAGAAGGGTGGAGTACAAATATTTGAAATAAATATAAACAAATAAATAAAATAGCCTGTAGCATTTTTCAGAGGACTAGTACTGGTTCCCTACAATTTGGGCAAAGTAGGATGTCAGGGTGGGACAACATGAAGAAGCCTCCAAGACTTGTCAGGGCAGTAGTGCCACCCTGATCTCTTTTAGTTACTTGGTCCTATGCTACACAATTACAAATTATGATACCTAGGGAGGGCTCAAGATGCTGAATATACTAGGAATTAGATTTTGAGAAGGCGATCAGGATCTCCACAAGCTCTGATTCCACAAACTTAAAGAATGTACTTCATGACAGCAGGATGTGGAGCCTAGTGAAAAGGCCACTAATTGGTGAAAGGCACAGCTTGGAACTGATATAGATGGGGTAGGTTTAAGGTCTCCCTAATGCAGTGGTTCTCACCCTGTGAGTCCCCGGATGTTTTGGCCTTCAACTCTCAGAAATCCTAACAGCTGGTAAACTGGCTGAGATGTATGGGAGTTGTAGGCCAAAACACCTCTTGACCTACAGTTTGAGAACCACTGCCCTAATGGAATCATGGTGGAAACAAAACCTTACAGCTTCCTACCGAAATAACAAATTAGGAAACCATTTTACAAGCAGACAAAGCACTATCCAAACCCAGAATTTTAGGGTTAAGATGAGATATGAAGTGGAGCTGCATTTCTTCCATTTCAAGACCCAAAACTTAATGAGAGCAAGCATATTGTAATTCACTGGATTTCTAAACTGGGCATCAAATCCATGCTTATCCATGCGGGCTACTGGATAAGGTCAGGATACTCCATATGTGTGACATCCTGACCTCATGAAAAAGCATAATATGAATGTGATAGACATATGGTCATAAATAAATTTGGGGAAGGAATTGGTTCCAATTTTTAAAATCATTTCTATTCACTGGGTTGTTGTAGGGTTTTTAGGGCTATATGGCCATGGTCTAGAGGCATTCTCTCCTGACGTTTTGCCTGCATCTATGGCAAGCATCCTCAGAGGTAGTGAGGTCTGTTGGAACTAGGAAAAAGGGTTTATTTATCTGTGGAATGATCAGGGTGGGTCAAAGGACTCTTGTCTGCTGGAGCTAGGTGTGAATGTTTCAACTGACCATCTTGATTAGCATATAATGGCCTATTTCTATTCAGTCAGGTGTTATTAGAAGGTGTTTATGTATCTGAACTATAATTTGTAAACTATCAAAATCAAAACTTAATTCGACCACACAACGAGGTTGTGTTAGATAATGTGTGTGTAAGTCAGTTTACTGTAGCTGCCTGTCTTTTTTAAAGGAAGCCTTTTTTGACCCTCTTTGAGCATGCACTTTTCCTGGCTCTGGAATCTCAAGAGCTGAGAATTCATATAACCACACGTGTGTGAAACAAAAGGCCTGCGGTCCGAATCCAACCCACCATGTCATGTTACGTGGCCCACGAGTCTTTCAATGGCAGATCAACATAGTTACATTTATGCAGTCTTACAATTACAAATGACCCTTTGAAGAGGTCATAAGGCTGATGAGTTTGACACCCCTGTGAAAATGAGTTTAATACCCCAGATCTAACTGCTCATTCTTACTGTTTGCTATACCTTCTCTGATTCAGTCTCCCTTTAGATCCTCATTCAGCCCCCTTTTCTTCTCCTCCCCTCTTGTCTTGGAAGCAAAAAGGGAGGTGGGGGAGAAGCCAGAAGTCGAATCTGTTTCCGAAGCTCCTTCCCTGACTGTTGTAGCAATTGCTGACCTCCAGGCACTTTGAATAAACAGCAAAGCTGGGAACAAAAGGATTCTTCTGGCTGCCATTATCTCACATTAACATAGCAGAGGCACTGTGGTGTGAACAATGCAATTCCCATTCACTGATAATCAGCGATTTCCCGGGCGGGCTTTCGAATTACCAAGGCAACAGGCAATGATCGAAAACTGGGTGGGTGTCTTGGTGTTGTTGTTTTTTTTTAAAAAAAAATCTTATCTTTATAATAATGGAAGGAACAGTTAGATATAGAATATTTATTATATTGATGAGCAAAACTAAAATTTATACCATGCTACTGAACTTGGGGGAAAATGTGAGCAATGTATCTCAAATGTTAAAATAAATCATGGATGAAACTAGGTCTGGCTGGTGTGTTACAAAATGTAATAAAGATGAAACTGCATATATCAAGCGGCAAATTTGCAAGACATTTGTAGCATCCTTGAGACTTAGGTAACAGGTAGGATGTTCATAACAGGTGGATTTTGTGACTGTCATGTTGGGCTGTAACAATGTATTTATGTGAAGAGTAGTCTGCCTGTGTGGCATTAAAGGGATGGGGAAGAGGTTGATAAAATGGATGATTCCATAGCACAGGTTGAAGAGCAATGATATATCCGATCCCTTTAGGAGTTAGAACACATTCTCAGTAACTGATGATCTTTACAATATAGCTTTGTTACCTTTTTGCCTAGCATACTGTGTCTGCTTGTGCATGTCTAGTCACAAAGAGTATAAGAGGTTGAGCTTTGCAATGGCCCGAGTTACTTTGTGAACACTCAAGGGCTGGTAATATATTGGGGGGTGTGAAACAGCAGAAATCGGTTCTGTTTTGTTTTGAATTTTGGACCTGTCCCCCCCCCCCCCCCCCCCAGTTCTGTTTTCAGGAAGATTCTGAAATTGAAACAGAACTCCGGATCCCAAATTACGAATCCGAATGGCCCCTTTCCTAATCTCCAGGAATCTTCCTGAAAACAAAATGGGGGCCGGGGGACAACGAAATTCAAAATGAAAACAGAACCAATTTCTCCCATTTCATGCACGCCTAGAATATATAATTTTGAATAGGAGTTTCCCATTTGAGCAGGAAGCCCCTGTGCCATATTGCAGCCTGTTTTTCCAGGTTCCTATGGTTTTAAAGTAGTGGCATGAACAATTGCTGTTTAAAGCACACAAGTCCTTGGGTAGTCAGAAGGAATTGTCCTTTGGGATTACACTATAATTCTAAAGAAAGATTTGGTTAAGTCTATGAAATAAACTGGAATAGGGGTCATGGTGGTGCCCCTATAAATAGGAGCCACGGTGGTGCAATGGGTTAAACCGCTGAGCTGCTGAACTTGCTGACTAGAAGTTTGGTGGTTCGACTCCATGGGATGGGGTGAGCTCCCACTGTTAGCCCCAGCTTCTGCCAACTAGCAGTTCAAAAACATGTGAATGTTAGTAGATCTTTCTCGGTGGGAAAGTAACAGTGCTCCATGCTATCATGCCAACCACATGGCTTGGCTGTGTCTACGGACAAGGTGGAATTCGTCCTTGATACAGTGAGGTATTTATGATCCTCACAGGCATGTAGCCAGGGGGAGGGGGGCTCGGGGAGCTTCACCCCCCCCCCCCAAATTCTCATGGTGGTCTGCGAGAAGGCCTTACTGGTACATTATTTAAACGGTTATGTTTATTCATATCATGATCTGATCACCATGCTCAATATATCCCATATGCATGGGGTTATTGGGGTAGCGATACAAAAGGTTTGCTAGGGCAGACCCTCTTTCACTCAGACTCAGCCCCCCCCCCCCCCCGAAACAAAATCCTGGCTACGGGCCTGGATCCTCACAAAACAACTCAGCTAATCCCCCAACTGGCAAATTTGATAACCCAAGAAGGACAAGGATCAAGTGCACATGTGGTTGCTCTCACCAATCACAAGTTCTTGTCCACGTCATCAGGCTGAAAAGCTGAAATGAATCCAACTAAACTGGCCAGATAGGTGCCTCGGTTACCTCCCTTGATCCTGCTCTGAACCTGGCATATGAGTCAGAGTGTATCTGAGCAACTTTGTCTGCAAAGTGATGAGCAAACTCACTACGTTGAGTAGTCACGTAGTCGGGGGTCTCCTCCCCCTCATGAGGATAAAAAAGCTCCCCGACCACCCAAAACAACTCAGCTGGTTTATTTGTTGCAGACGCAATGCGGGCAATCAAGAAAGCCTTTCTGGCTGCCCTCAATGCCACGGAGTAGGCCTTATGTGAGGCTCTAGCCTGTATTCAGTCGGGTACACTCCAAGTTTCCACCAGAAGCACTCTAGTCTCCATCTCGACTGCTTCATCAAAGATAGCACCTCAGTGAACCAAGAAGCTGGATTGGCTCTGTGTGACAAGAGGAGATGTTCAGGGGCAATCGTGTCCATTGCCCTGGCCATCTGAGGGCTTCAACATATTATCAGCTCTCATGACAGGAAGATCCCCAAGTGATATCAGGAATCTGTCTACATAAACCAGTCTTCTTTTGTCGGGATAGCTGAGTACTTGCTGCTGTAATCATACATAGTATTCGTCTTCCATATTATCTCTAATTGATCCTTCAGCATCCCCAACAAGTAGAACTTAATTTTGAGCTTAGCAGTTTCTTCTAACATCATATGAATCCAGTATTTCTGGGTCTTTTCACAAGGCCACCACAAATGGTAGAATGTCCCCACATTTTTCTCACATTTCCAACACTGAGTACCACTACCTTTATACAATTTAGAAAGCCTTTCGAAAGAGTGGTTTTATGTTTTGATTTTATGTTACTCCTCCCCACTTCCTGTTTAGTATTATGGGCAAGTTACTTTTGTGTGAGTCTTACCAATTTGCCTTTGGGAAATGGGTGTCTTGTCATGGGCCCTACTTCTCAGGACGCTCATTTTGGAATGGAAAGACACCATACACACACCCCAACCCCTGGTGACAGCCACTGTTTGAAAAAACCAACATTGTTCTCACAATTTCAACAGTGTCCACTGTCCCAGAAAGATTGGAATCCCATGCTAATATATAAAAAAGCAAAATGGCCTTATATCTAATAATAGGTTTGAATTTAATAGGTATTGGGTTGTTGTAGGTTTTTCCGGGCTATATGGCCATGTTCTGGAGGCAATTTTTCTCCTGACGTTTCGCCTGCATCTATGGCAAGCATCCTCAGAGGTCTGTATTGTTTGAAAGGTATTGATAGGTATTGTTTGAAAGGAACACATTTGAAGGCAAACAATGTGAAGTTTTAATCATCATTTTTGTGATGGATAAAAAATAAATGTGATAAATCAAGAATCAAACACTTGGCCCTGAAGAATTATTTTATGTGTTACATTTTATCTTGCTCTTTCTGCAAGGACCTCAGAGTGGTATGCATGAATCCTCCATGCTACCCTTGAGACCTGTGGCTGATTTAAGAGTAACTAGTCTAAGATCATTAGGGAGTTTCATGGCTGAGTGGAAATTTGCACCCTGATCTCCTTAGCCTAGATCCACTAGAATACTCTGTATGTGTGTATGCTTTTGCCATTGCATTCACTCACATCTTAACCTTCCCTCAGAGTGGTGTCATCAAGATAAAGAGGATAAGAATAATACAGAGCTTTAGAAAGTATAAAATGTGATGAAAATAATTTGTTCAGATTGGCACCATAAACCTTGTGTTTGAAGATTAAACAAGCTGCTTGTGAGAAAAGTATGAATGAGTCCCCCCAAGTCTTCAACTTGCACAGGGTTATTCATACACCTCCATGAATCACTGGCATGCTCCGAAAACTTAGTTTTCTACCACCTTGCTCTTAAACCTGATTCCTCCAAATCTTAAAATGCAATTAATTCAAAGCAGCAAAAAATTGGAGACAGCTGGGATTATCCATTTAAAAGAGTAGCATAAAAAAACTGAGAAGCACAAATGAATGGGGGAAGGAAATGCCTTTTTTAAAGGTGTGATGAAGGTCCCGCTGCAAAACAATTAATCTGGACATTTTGCACTTGACACAAACTGACTCCATTTCATTGCAAACTGCCTCCCTTCTTAACATGGGAGGCACTTCGTGTGTGAGTGCCACTGCTTAGTGTATCCCATACCAGCAACATCTTACTAGTTCATTACTTGTGACTTTTCCTTGGACCTGCATAAAATATTTTGATGAAACTGTTATTTGGTGCCCAAGATGACACATATGCTTTCACGTGTCAACCTTGGGCACTGTTAATGGCAGCAGAATTGCAGGCAGGCAAACTAGAAAACAGAATTATCCTGACATTTCCTATTTGTTATAATAATGCTTGTTCAGAAGAAGTTGATAATGGATTATGCCTCTGGTCATTTTCACCTTGGGCTGAACCTATAGTTATCCAGTCCTTCTACCAGGAGGCAAAGTGAGCTGATGTTGCAGAAAGGTGTGTTGTTATGTGCTTTCAAGTCACCTCTGATTTATTATTGTGCTTGTAATTAGTGTTGCCAAACACTTTTGAAGGTAAGAGTGACATAAAGCGGATTACAATTAATTAAAAATACAAACTACACAAGCAAACAGAAGAAACAATATTCAACACATGAATCATTAAAGTACTAAATATGATACTGCCTTTAAAATAGCAGTACTTCATGAATAATTATTTTTTTCTCCGAGAGTTTCTAGAAGCAGACAAGCAGTGCAGCCAAAGGCACTCCAAGTAATCCTAACTTCTGAAACAGATTACAAAGCCAATTCCTAGTCTCAATTAGAGTAAGCTTCATTTTGCTTTATTGTACTGTATCTGTAAAACCATGGCTGCACAGAAGTCAGGCCTCATTGTGTAAGATACTCTCTACCCGATGGTTTGAACTTCACTTGGTTTCGCCTTAACTATACACTCAAGAAACCTTGGACTATTATGACCACATCAGACGAGGGTGAAATCAGCAGTATGCACCAGTTTGCCTTCTCCTCTATGACAGAATCCACTGGCTCCCATTAAACAACACACTACGACTTCCAACAGGGCTCTGTCTTAAAGGGGAAGAAGGTGAACTGGCACATGCTGCTGCTGCCGCAACACGGGATGCTTCCTGTGTTGCCTTGGATCCAAAATGTATTATCATCACCTGCAACTTTCTTTTCAGAGAAGCAAAATAAAGCTTCCTACTCTGATTTTGGCAGGGGGTGGATTTAAAAGGAGGGGAAAGCAGTGAAAAGGAAAAGTTGACAGGGTAAAATGTGTCAAACCAAAGGAAGAGAAGGGACACATATTTGAACTGGAGGTGAGAACTCAAAGGGCAGCGAGAGATGAATTACGAGGGTTCAATGAAAAGTAATGCCTCCACCTTCGTTACTTGGGTTTGGATGGGGATATTTTAATATATCAAATGCAGAAATAATCCTTAGAATGTGCTCTTTAACTACCACTTTTCACTTTACCACATAATCACCAGACTATTGGATACATTTTTGCCAACAATGAACAAGTTTTCTGAAGCCGTCACGGAAGAAATCAACACTGTTTCCGCAACCAGCATGCACAGATCTTCCGATAGCCAAGCAAAGCAATAATGTGACCCACACGTTCTTATGAAATGCCGATTATGCTTGAAATTTCTCTCTGAGTGATACAATGATTGTCCTGAATCAATCTATCAACCTTTTGCTTGTGAAACTGGGTGGTTGCTGTCACAGGATGTCCAACACTTTGTTTGTCACATAAGTCAGATGTTCCCACCTCAACATCTTTAAACTTATTTATTTATTTATTTACTATTCTTATATACCGCTGTATCTCAAGCCCGAGGGCGACTCACAGCGGTTTACAAGCAGCAAGGACAATAAAAACTTACTCATGCAATGACGCACAGTACTCACATCAACACAATCACAATAAACAGCTTCATTCTCTGATGAATCTCCTTTGAGGTGACACCTTCTGCTGTCAAGAATTCAATGACTGCACGTTGCTTAAGTCACATTTATCAACCGTCTGCGCAGAGTTCCATACTTCGCACTTTAACCACATGACCATTCAATGTTAACGCTTCCCACCAAAATGGAACTGTAGAGGAGAGCCTACTGAACAAGCCAGTACCTGCCACATACCAATACTGCCATCTGTTGTGGAGTTACAAAGGTGGAGGCATTACTTTTCATTCAACCTTCGTAGCACTTAGAGGTAGATTAACTACTTTTGTTTTTATTTGATTTTATGTTCCAAAATTGTAGTTTGCGTTTATATCACTCAGTTTGCAAAAGACACAAAATTCCAGCCACAAGTCGTGTTATGATCATGTAGAATGATTTTCTGTGTGCTGTGTAAATGCCACCTTTCTTGTAAGTCACTCAGTACCACATGTTAAGTAATAATAAATCATGGCAAATGCAAAGTCTGCTAATAGGGGGGTATTGTGTTGTAAAGTAATACTAGCATGATTTGTACAAGCTACAAGTGCCAGCTTTCTTAATAGCCTACTCCTCGCTTGTCCTTTGATGACAGCCATGTAGACTAGCTAGTGAGAGGGGTTTTCTTCTTGTTGTCATTGAGAATAAGTATGGAATCACAGGGTCATTTAGCTTGTAACTATTATTCTGCTCCTTTCGTTCCATGGTTTGGCTTCGTCCTGCTGTTTAGCCCCAGTGTAGCTTCAGTTATGCTATTATAAATGTCAGTGGTGTTGTTTCACCCGATCTTCAGCTGAGTCCAGAAAGCCTTGCTGCTCCCCAAGGATGTAATGAAGAGTTTTAATTACTCTCGCACAATTCAACAGGCACAATATTATGGGCAGCATTTCTTTTAATTTTGGAGAAACTAAACATTATTTTAGCCATCACCAGACTGAAATAATGGGCTTGTCCATTATTCTGTCGCACGCTGGGCCTGTAAATAATTGTCTTTAGAACAGGACGGGCAACCTTAGCCCAGCGGGAAGCCCAAGGAGAAGTTCTCAGAGGTTTTCTGCCACAAATGATCTTTAGATGGTTTGTGAAGTATAACAAAGTCCTTTATTAATGAACAATCAAACAGAAACTTCTCTTGTCTTCAATAAAGCTAAACAAATGCCTCCAGGCTTTATGCAACTGGTGGCTTTCTAATCTTGCCCACGGAGGACAGGCAACTGTCTTCAATAACTTCTTCTTTACTTTAAAGGAAAATCCCCTTTTTAACTTCTCCCAGGCTGACTGTAATCTAACCCTTACTGATGTGGGCTCCGCTTCCGGGTCAAACTGCGTCTCGAAGCACCGAGTGGACCTACCAGTAAAGGTTTAGATATTCTCCAGCTGGAGTTCTTTGGTCTTTAGGGCTGTTTTCCTGGAAATCTTTGGAGACTCTTAAGACTGTTTTCCCCCTGAAAGTCTTAAGGATTGAAACTTTTGTACAGGTGAAGCTTGCACACGTCCTGTACATTGGCTTTCCTTGCTGAGACTGACTAAAAATGGCTCCCTTCCCTTCCCAATTGCCCTGAGCAAGGGGCGGAACCAAAACTTAACGATGATGGACAGGTGACTTGCCCTATGACTGCAACCGAAGGAAGCCACCTATCTGCAGAGTCCCTGAAACTTGGACTGCAAACAAACATTTAATACAAAGCAAATAAAGTTGGATCTCCTGGTACAGCCGTACCAGAACATCCATAGTTCTTCATAGTTTTTAGCTCTTTCACTTACATTGTAATTGCTGCATAAGCTTTTGGAGACTGGAGTCCATTTCTTCAAATGTCTGATAAAATGGTATGCCAGATTAAATGTGGTAGCCTTTAAAATGGCATTCAATTAGTACAGTTAATCTAGTCAAATGTGTTTGTTAGTTTATATAGATTTTGTCTAATAGTAAGAGTGTGATAGTTTTGGTCAACATTTGAAAGATTAAGCACAGATAAGTAGTTATTTTTGAACTTTTTATTTTCCTCAGTAACTAAGTTGCATTAAGGTTTTAACTTGATGAATGATGATTTTATTTCTTTTGCAGTATTACACTAACAGGGTTTTTTTTTTTCTTCATAAAGGGTGAGGTGGGGGAGAACATAGCAACATTAACCCAATCCAGGCCCGTAGCCAGGATTTTGATTTGGGAGGGGGCTGAGTTTGATTCGGGTGGGCTGAGTCTGAGTGAAAGAGGATCTACCCTAGCAAACCTTTTGTATCGTTACCCCAATACCCCTATGCATATGAGATATATTGAGCATGGTGATCAGATCATGATATGAATAAACATAACAGTTTAAATAACGTACCAGTAAGGCCTTTTCGCAGACCACCATGAGAATTGGGGGGGGGGGGGCTGAAGCCCCCCAAGCTCCCCCTCCCCCGGCTACATGCCTGACCCAATCAGTATGTCAAGATAAAATCTCAAGAACATCCCTGTTGAATTTAATATGAAAAATAGATTTGCACTATTTGGCCTAATTAACAGGGAATCAAAAGAATTTGAGGCTGAAGTCAGGGACATTCAAAACAATACTATCTGCAGTCCAAAATAAAAAAAAGATGACAGATAAAATTGTTAATAGATAAAACTCATCAAGTGGTTAAGGACAGATGAGAAGCAAAAATAAAAGTAACAGAAATAATTCATAGCCTGAATGCCATTTCTCAGCAACTTGTGTACAGGGACAAGGGCAACTACTATAATTGTCACTGCAAAGAAGTAGAAGAATATCAACAATTTAAGATATGCAGATGACACCATATTACTCGCAGAAAATAGCAGAGATGGAATGGTTACTGAAGAAAGTCAAGGAAGAAAGTGAAAAGGCTGGTTTACAGTTAACATTTTAAAAAAATGTCCACAGATAATGTATATAACTTTAAAGTAGACAGTTGAAGACATTGAAATAGGTGAAGATTTTGTATAACTTGACTCAGTCATTAATCAAGAATTTAATAGGACTATAGATTGAATTTAATAAAGTCAGTTTAGATTTATTTGACTAGGAAATATTATTCCTATAGCCCCATGAGTGGACATGCTCCAAGGACCATGCCGTCATATTTTTGACTCCTTCAAAAATCTGCAGTGCATCATCACAACTTGGGACGCATTGGAGTGCTGATGTATCATGTCTAGTTGTTTTACAATCTATTGGGTGGATATCTGGGTGGCAAGCTACTCCCTGACACTATTCTACAGCATTACAAAAAGGATTGAAGTATTGATATTTATGTTTTCAGCTCCCTTTTTTTCTGGCCAGAATTGGGGGGCAGGCTTTCCAGAGCTCGTGGGGTCATAAATGTCATACTGGAAAGTTTGGCATGCCTAAAAGGAGAGAATTAATAAAATATGTGAATTCTTCACATTGTTTTGGCTTCCTCGCTTCACTCTATCCTTTTTTTCTGCCCCTATCTCTAAGCACATGATCAGAATTAGAGTACTGTACTTCAGTCTCCCAAAATACTAACTTGACTCTTACTTAAATGTCAAGGAAGAAAACTGGAAAGAGCAACATGAAAAGGTGGCTACACAATCATGATTTTAGCACCTCACCCGATGTAAGATTGAGGCCATAGAGCTCCAGTCATGGCTCCATTGTGAGTCACTACAGACACTCAAACAAAAATTCCACTCTGGAGAATGCCTCTCATGAGTGGAATTTGTAATGTCCATCTCTGTAAGTGGGCAACCCCTGAACTAGCTTGTGCCCTTCACTGGTGGCAATCTCTTAGTATGAGGGGTTGTCTCACTTACAACTCTGGAGTAATGAACCCAACTCTTGTAGGCAGTGTGTGTATCCCCAAGGGTTCTACACTTCTATGTTCTTCCCCCAGAACATTTTTAGTCATTTTTCAAGATTCCTCTAGTACAGTAGCTCTCAACCTTTGGTCCTCCAGGAGTTTTGGATTTCATTCTCCCAGAAATCCCAGCCATCTTATCAGCTGTTAGGTGTGGTGGGAGCAGAAGTTGAAAACACCTGGAAGAACAAAGGTTAGGAACCACTGCTCAAATGAGATGTGACAGATTCTGGTAAGGATGAAGGGATACATGTCATTATGTCATGACATGGGCTGACAGATCCTGTGTGTTTCAGTGGAAAATTCAACATAAAATTGTGTTTTCAGTGGCATCCCATATCTCCCATATTGTGTGCATCTACCATCATACCAGTGTCTAGTTTGTCAGTTACAACAAGATGTTTATTATTTACTTAGCTTTGTGATAAGGTGATGTGACTTCATTTATTGTGTGGTGTAATAACAGTTTTCCATTAAAGTGTAGTGCTATTGAAAAACAGATATGATTTGTCATGAATGTCAGGTGAAGTGGACTATTGTAAGTAAGGAAAATCAAGATTTGTATGTGTATGCATGTCTGTATGTCCATCGCCTGGAAGAGGTATAAGTGAAATGTAGTCTCAGGATCTAGATGGCATCAATGTGAGGACCAGATAACTAAATGCAAAACATGTGCATTGTTAGGGCTTTCAATTTTTATTCTGGACCTACACTTTCCCTTCTGATTCATAGGTGCATATGTGACGGCTGCCATCTTGACAGACCCCAGAGATTGAAACGGGGACCTCCAGAACTGAAAGCGTGAGTCTCTACAGCTTGCGCTAAAGAGCCAGGCTCTGAAATAGGCTGTAAAAGACTCCCTTGTACTCTGTGGATCAGCCAGAGAAAGGGATAGTTGTTATTGACAGATAAATATATCTATATCAGTTTTTTCACTACTTTTTGAACATCAGAAAAATTCTGCAGTACTCTCTTTCTCTAACAAACTATAAACCTCATTCCTGGCCTTCAGATAATAACTTCTTAATGTTTAATTGTTGCAGTGATAGTCCAAGGCATTTTGCTTCCTGGGGCCCAGTAGTAAAGACCTTTCCATCCCCAAGTCAAAGAACTTAGTATCTAAGGCTGCCAAGTTATTTTGGCTTCTGTACCAGAGAATCCCCTCTCTTTTGGAACAGGCAGGGAAATAAAATAATGGTTTGCAATCCCTCAAGGTATCTGAGAATTGCCTGGCTCATTCTGCCCGATGATCAGGTTGCCTGGATTGCTGAGGAAAATAAAAAAATGCCTTCACTTCTTTGTCTTCATTACTAATAAGGGGTGCAGAAGAAAGTACAAAGAAGAAACATGTCAAAGCGACTATGGATAGCCATAGCATTTGTAGACAAGGGTAGACAGGAATGCCTTCGGGTCATGTTACATAGGTGGCATAGTCAGATCATAATTTAATTAACCTTCTTGCCTGCCCTGTCACTCATGGAAAGGGACTTATTTTAACTTATGAATTCTCTCATTATAACTATGATGGAATGTCTCATCATTATTTATTGTTTACAGATAGAACATTAACCCTGAGGTAGGGAGAAATTTTCCAAGACTACCCAATGAACCCAGAGATAACCAGTGGTGGTCAAAGATGGGGGTACCACGGTCCATAATAGCAGGGTGGGGGAGCATTTCATCCTGCTTACACCACAAGTCACTAGTAGAGTTGGTGGGGATTTGAACTTAAGTGACTTGAAACCCTAGCCAGTGCATTTGGGTTGTTTTTTTTTAATCAAGTTTTGGATAAATGATTCATCTACCCGCATTTCATCTTACTAGTATCAGATGGCCTTAAGAAGATTATTATCTATTTGGCTAGAACAAGATAAGGAAATTAAGGAAGAGAACCAGAATCAATGTGGTTATTTCAAAGAGGTACTGCAGAATTTGCAAATGCATCACATTGTGTTTGTCCCCATAGGCATTAGAATGTGCTGTCAATATATTAGGGAAACCCAAGTTACAAAGCTAGTAAGTGGCTTAGATAGGAACTACACATTATATGCAGTCAAGTTACCCTTTTCGGATCCCTAGTCCTGTAAGACTATTTGTAGGAGAATTGTATATGGAGGTAGGAATGCTTTCTTCTTCTCTCTACTCTCCTATCCAGTAGCCTCCCCTTCTCCGCCACCTCCCCACAACATTTTAGACATATGAGATAAACATGGACCTGAAATCTAGCTCAAGGAAGTTGCAACAGGGACAGCATTTAGAAGAGGAAGGGTTAAACACTCTTCCTGCTTCTTGGTGCTTCTACCCTAGTAGTGAATCAGAAGATAGGAGTTGGAAAGGTCAACTGACTGTTGACTGTGATTCCCATGAAAGAGAGAAAGTAATGTCTCAGCTGCATCCAAGCAAATGTTTTGTTCATGATCTTCTAGTTTCATTGTTTTGATTTCTACATGCTTTCTGTTCTGTTGATGGAAGAAACGTTCTTCCGTGTTTTCATAGCATCACAATGTTCTTTAAAATTGGCACACTGGTTCTCAGCTCATTTATTCAAGTAGCATGTTTCAACATTGACAATAGACTCTGTTCCCATATTGTATGCTGAGGACTTAAAGCCCAGGAACATAGTCTTCTCGAGTCATAGCTCTGTCTGGGAGTGAGGGATTGCTAAGAATACATAGATAAAAGTATTATTTTCAGATTTTTGTATTTACAGCAGTTACTTCATATCTAGACCAAATTATATGTCCAGAAATGTATTCAAAAGGGTTGTTTTCAGCCTTTTGAGACTATCATGAGCCCTATTTGGGACCCTCTATTACGCTTTCTCCTTCATCTCACTTCTGAATGCTCCTTTTTGAAAAACTCCTAAGCAAGAACAAATAAAATACTGCTGTGTCAATTGATGGAAGCCAATGCACAATATTGTGAATATTAATCCCCCAGATGAAAACCAATGCATTTATTATTATCTAAGTTAGTAGATTATCCATGGAAGCATCCTTCATTATATCCCTTTGCATTCTTGAATATTGATTAAACCAATTTTAAGATGAATAGTTTAGCAGAAGTTTGTTTATATCCCTACCGCAACCCACCTCCCTTCAGTAATGCAAAATACTCAATGGTAAGGGATGGCCTTAACATCATATTTTTTAATAATGTCTCAGAGCTAAGGGTTTTTTTACGAAGTCAATTTATTTTTGCCATTTTCATTGTTGCTTATGTCCTTGTTCATCATTCATTTTCAACAGGTAAATATCATAACATCAGTTTCAATGGCAAACTGTTGCCATGATAGCTACAAACAATGGGAGCATCATGGCAAATTTTTAAATGCCATTCCCAAGCTTTGGAATAAGCTCTATGTTTAAACCACATTTCCATTATGTGCTCAGCATTAGTCTATGAAATGATCCAGCATTCGAAATAATAGCAACAAAAGATGTTTCAAGAAAAATATATTGACTTTGCTCCAACACCAAATTTTCCAATTTTCTATGTATTCATTGCATTTGTATCTGTCCTCAGATTGGAGTCATAAACACTAGCATTCTTAAAAAAATATTTTTACATTCCTGTATTAATGGCTTGCACTTCTTCGTATAATTTTAAAATATTTTGTATATGTGATTGTCAATTAATGCAGAGTAGATACACATGATAGAAAATGAATTGTCTGTAGCTGATTCGATCTCAAGAGGGAATGATTTACAAAGTGGTTGTGGGCATGATCTATTCACACTGCAAGTGCAGCACCTGTACATGGAGAATTCCAACACAACTAAGCAGAGTTCTCTTTCCTCCCTATTCCCTATATGTACCTGACTGTGTGATAGGGTATTAAGGCAATGGAATGCATCTGGTCCTCTTTTTGTTTAATGCAAGAGAGGGATACAAAGGACACACAGAGATCTCTTTTTCTCTTTAATATCCATTTAGACTGATTGTATTCAGGTCCTTCATAGATCTAGGCAGGGGGAGAGTAGAGAAGGATTTCCTTGAGTCCTGTTGTATATTTCCATAGATACAATATGAACTGATTATGACCATTAGTTGTGGAAATTTCTATCACATTTTAGCCCGCCACAGAGCTGTCTTTTGGATATGTATTTCTTTAGCCCTGTCTCAATGCAAATGACTCTATGTAAGAAAGCTACAAAGTGGAAGGAAGCACTAGATCTTATATATTCAATATAATTTATGGGAGCAGGTGATTCTGACTAACATATCTCATAAATGTGCAATTTTAATATATTGGGGTCATTATTGTTATTCATTATTATTAATAATAATTATTGCATTATTCGCCGATACATCACACAACACAGTCCTAGACACTTGGGAAGTGTCCGATGTATGATCCAATACAACAGCCAGAAGAGTGTCTGCTGTGGACTCATCTTGTTGTGTTTCAATTAATAATAATAATAATAATAATAATAATAATAATAATAATAATAGATTTTATATGGTGTTTTGGAATATTTAAAGTGCTTTTCAGATATTGTTTTACAGTATACTCATAACAATCCCTATAAGTCGGTGTTGTTATCCATGGATTGGTGACGGGCTTGGATAGTGTCTGAGGTTGAGAACCTTGCTGAAGGTCACCTAATAATCTGATTCAAACCAGGATTTCATGGGTTGTTGTAGGTTTCTTTGGGCTATATGGCCACGGTCTAGAGGCATTCTCTCCTCTAGACCATGGCCATATAGCCTGAAAAAACCTACAACAACCCAGTGTTCCAGCCATGAAAGCCTTCGACAATACACAGGACTTCATGGTCCATAGCTGCTTTAACTATCACCCTACAATAGCTGTCATACAGAACACTATATAGAGAGAACTGATTCTTCTAGAAAATTTATTGTTTAACAGTGCTAATGGTGTGCTGCTTATGCAATGTGTAATAGAATGCCCTCTGAATTCTAATTTTGATTCACTGAGTAATTGCTGTTCCCTTAAAGGATAGCTGTGAGTCAGTGCAAGTAGAAAGGTCTGGAGTCTAAACCTCCTTGAATTGAGACAGGAGAGTTGAAGCCACGATGGCTCAAGAGCTTAAAAATAAATGACATTGGCAGAGCGAACGTATCCAAGCATCAACTTTGCTCCCTGAATTGCATCAGTTGCTAGAAATCCACTTCCAAGAATTTATTGCCTTTTGCCACTTCTGGAGGTTGCAAAAGTGAAACTCTTCATGCTTCAACTATTTTCATTGCCATTCACTTCCATAATCATTGTCATATGCATTTGTGCTTCACTGTCAAATGTATTTCTTTCTTTCGCTGATGCAAAAGCAATTGCTCTCCTTGCAACTAAACAGAAACTATTAAGTTTTGTAAATGTTATCAGTGTCAGGCAGTTCACCAAGCTAGTGTGGTGGTTGCGGGGGGGGGGGGGGGGGAATGAACTCACTCAAAAATTAGAAGATTGCTCTTCCTACTTAACCCCAGCATTCATCTGAATGATAAAGTATGACTCGATCTTCATGTGTGTGTCTTTCCCCCTGCCCTCTTTTTTGTTGCAGTGATGGGTCTTTCTCTTATGATTCTGTTCCTTGGCAGCAAAACACCAATCAGCCCCCAGGCTCCTTATCAGTGGTCACTACAGTATGGGGTGTGACTAATACTTCCCAGAGCCAGGTAAGCTTCATTTTTTGGATCCTTTCTTTGACAACAAGTTAAACATGACAACAACGTGATGCGGTAGCAAAAAAAGCCAATGGGATTTTGGCCTGCATCAATAGGAGTATAGTGTCTAGATCCAGGGAAGTCATGCTACCCCTCTATTCTGCCTTGGTTAGACCAATGGCTTCAAACTACAAGAAAAGAGATTCCATCTGAACATTAGGAAGAACTTCCTGACTGTGAGAGCTATTCAGCAGTGGAACTCTCTGTCCCGGAGTGTGGTAGAGGCTCCTTCTTTGGAAGCTTTTAAACAGAGGATGGATGGTGCTTTGAATGCAATTTTCTTGCTTCTAGGCAGGGAGTTGGACTGAATGGCCCATGAGGTCTTTTCCAACTCCATGATTCTATGATTCTATAGCATGTTTTATTTCCAAATTAGATTAGACAGAACTACCACATTGCCCAGGCAACATACAATTAAAAGCAAAACAACAGCAAATTATAAATTAAAAAGACACAAAACAGCATAACAGTAATAAACAAGCATCAAGCAACAGCAACCCAAATTTAGGAGGGGGAAAGGACTGCACAGCAGATGGATGGCCAGTGAGCTGCAACTGGCAAGTTTCAAGTGGACCATCTAGAACAGGCCTGCACAATCTGCGGCCCTCCATCTGTTTTGGCCTCCAAATCCCAGAATCCCTAGCCCGCTTGTCCAATGGCTAGGGATTCTGGGATTTGGAAGCCAAAATGGCTGGAGGGATGTAGGTTGTGCAGACCTGATCTAGAACCTGCTCAAGCTTTGATGTTTCTTCATCAAATTCCACAAGGCATTTCTTACGCTCTGAATCAAGAGTCCATTCTCCATAGCTTGTAGATGTCTAACTCTTAAGAAATCTTGAGCATGCCATTTTCTTTGTAAACATAAAATATATTGGTGGAGCAGCAAATACTGTATTTAGTATACCCGTATTCTATGAACTACTATGGAAAACATACAAGTATCTCACATTCTACGATAGGATCAGGAAAGTATAGTTCTGGGGTTGCATGCAGCTAGCTCCATGCTGTTTTGTACACTTTAACCTCTCCAGATTCCCTGGACTA
This sequence comes from Anolis sagrei, assembly GCF_037176765.1. NCBI lineage: Eukaryota > Metazoa > Chordata > Lepidosauria > Squamata > Anolidae > Anolis > Anolis sagrei. Next base: position 153,067,899 of record NC_090023.1, read on the forward strand.
TCATTTTTCTGGATAAAAAAGGTGAATTTCTTTTCCAGTCTCCAGGAATGACTATTCACCTTTTAAATCTATTGTAGCCCCCCTGCCTTCCTCAGAGCCATAAATATATTTTAAAAGGCCAGAAACTCCAGCCACTCCCCATTGTTTGCATTTTGGCAGTTTATGCCGCCCCTGGAGGCTCCCAGAGCCAGAAAATTGGCTTTCCAGACTGACTGTTTGCCCACCCCTGTTCTCAGACTGTTGAGTGGGCACATGCTTGAGATAAAAGAGTGAACTGCAAAGATTATGAACATAATCTGCCTTATGCAGACATAGATACTCGCCCATCTTGTCCAGTATTATCCACTCTTACAGCAGTATGTACATGTGTACACACATCATGCACACACGTACCTCCTTAAGATGCTTGACTTGGACTTTCTGGTGGATTGAGCTTTTTGGCTTCTGCAGACAAAGCATATGACCTTCCACAGATTTGTGGATCCTATAATGGAATCGTTGTTAAACTGTCAACTTCCTTCGACTACTCAAAATTCTTTTCTGTGCTTCACAATTCCATTTCCTTCTGTTATGACCTCACCTGCAGCAACTGTCTGGTAGAAATATGTGGTTACTGTCTACATTGTTCTGGATATACGGCAAGGCAGTTAGATAGCAACACCCCACCCCTGCATACCTTTCTTAAGTTGACAAGAATCCCCCATAATTCTTTCCCCTGCTCTCTCTTCACTCTCGATAATAAAGTGAACAATTTCTTGAAGCCATGGTTGTATCAAAAGAATTTACTTTTTTTCTCCCTTTCTGCTCTCCAGGTCCTGGGAAATCCCATGGCTAATGCTAACAATCCTATGAACCCAGCAGGAAATCCCATGGCTTCTGGGATGACAACTAGTAATCCTGGAATGAACTCACCTCAGTTTGCTGGGCAACAGCAGCAGTTCTCGGCCAAGGCCGGCTCCAATCAGCCATACATACAGCAAGGCATGTACGGACGGCCCAACTATCCAGGGAGCGGAGGCTTTGGGGGAAGGTGAGTCTAATACACGTGGAACAATAGCTCCCCTTCTCATCTTGTTGCTGAGTTGGATGCATTTAATCAATGAGTTTAAACAATAGTGACTTAAAAGGCAAGATGTTGTCGAAGATTATATTTGAACTGTACTCCATTCTGAGAAGTGTATGGCATACAATCTCTTCCTGGCAATACATATAAGTGAGAACTGTCTAGATGGATCCAGATCAAGACTCTGCCTAGCATTCTTTCTCCAATAGTGGTCAATCTGACCCTTTTGGGAAGGGAATAATAAGAAAATACAACAACAACAACAACAACAACACTTTTTATTGATTAGTCAGTTGGCCTTATCAAAAACAGACAGTGCAAACACAACATACTACATACATCTAGTCCTCTTAAAATAAAATACAAATATACAGGTATTTGTATGCTTTAAACATACAAATATACAGGTATTTGTACACTTTAAACATAATTTCCAGCGGGTGCTGTACCTAAAAGCTGATATGCCAAGACACCTAAAAATCGCTTTTAGCAGGGCAAAACTTTGAACAAATTGAGTCCATGGAGAGTCACGGCAGATTCAATCATATGCCACATGAAGAAAGACTATGTATCTGTGGTGCCCCCAAAGTCGAAAATCTGAACCACACTTTACATCACTGCAATCTATATGAAAAAGAAAGGAAACAATACTTATGGCCTTTTATTTGCAACAAAACAAGCTGGTATACAGCGACTAAAACCTCATTTTTGTTGGCTGGTTACAACCCCATTCTGACAACAAAAGTTGCCCTTTATTTGTTTAAAGCTGCTAAAATGAGATCAGAGTACATAAATCAGATTGGGGTGCAGTGTAGGGGAGACGAGGATAGTTGATGCATATATCTACAGCTAAGCTACATGGGTTTCAAGCTGATAAATAAGAAAATACAATGATACAGGTGTTCTCTTATGAGTTGCCTCTAGCATCCAGAGGTGGCAAACTAATTTTCCTCAAGGGCCAGATCAGCCTTTTGGCTGCCTTGAAAGGTCCTCTGAATCCACACCAACCGTAATTTATTTACATGTGATCATTTCTCTTTAGTTTTAACCCAGTTTTGGTCCCCAGGCAGGGGCGGCTCAACCATTACGCAAAGTAAGCATTCGCAGTATAGTTGATTTTGCCCAGGGGCACTCTTGAGGCTCTCTTGGGGGAAAATAGACCTTGACATATGCGAGTTGTAGTTACTGGGATGTATAGTTCACCTAAAATCAAAGATCATTCTGAACTCTACCAATGATGGAATTGAACCAAATAGGGCACACAGAACTCCCATGATAAACAGAAAATATATATCAATGATTGGCGGGGGGGGGGGGGGGGCACCAAAATACTGTTTGCTTACCGTTGAAAATTACCTAGGGCCGCCTCTGTCCCCAAGTGTTAGTGAAAGACAACTCCCATCACTTTAGATGATCTCCCATGTGGACAGGGGATAATGGGAATTGGAACTCAACAGCACTTGTGGCTTTGAGGTTGGGGAAAGTTCAAAGAACATTTTCAAGCCAGACATTATGTCCACAAGCCTAAATTCAAACTCCACTCTCCTGACTAAACAGAACAAATTGCAGCTTTCCAGATGTGACTGTCACAACTCCCATCAGCTCTAGTCATGATAACGAATACAGGAGTTGCAGACCAGCATCTGGAGGGCCACATAAAATGACATGGAAGGCTGGATTCACCCCATGGCCCTTGGTTTTGACACACGTGTTCCAGAGCTTAGTGGTACGAATTCATCTCAGCTTGCTGTGCAGTAGCTGTAGTTTCCGGTCAAGACAGCTACTGCTTCTGTAACTGAAGGTTTCATTTAGCTGTCACAGCTAATAGCTAAGCCAGTGATAGAGCTCTTCTCCATCAATCTGTCTGATCCATTTTGGTTTTTCTTTTAAAATCATTTTATAATGCAATTATATAACATTAATAGAACAGACAGTGAAAGCACAGTTCATCCAAATTGCAAAATGTTACATCATAAGCTAATTGGATTTGTGAAGAGTTTGTTCAAAGAGGAGAATCATTTGCTGCATTTTGAAGATGTTTTTCCCAGACATTTGTGATGGCAGTTCTCCAATTTTGTTATTGTTCGGTGAGAGGAAGCCACTTTCAGTAAAAATTCATTTTGGCTCCAGACTTTTAGTGCTGTTAAATAATGTGGGGGCAAAAAATTCATGAACACTTTGTCCCTCACTCGTTTTGTCAAATTCTATAATTCTTCACTGTGTTTTGTATAATGGATTCCATTTTCAATAATATATAAAGTATGTGTTCTGCTGGTTGGCCAGTTCAGGTAAAGATTTAACCCTGGGACAGGCCCGTAGCCAGGATTTCGATTTGGGGGGGGGGGGCTGAGTTTGTTTGGGGGGGGGGCTGAGTCTGAGTGAAAGAGAGTCTACCCTAGTAAACCTTTTGTATCGTTATCCCAATACCCCCATGTATATGGGATATATTGATCATGGTGATCAGATCATAATATGAATAAACATAACAGTTTAAATAATGCACCAGTAAGGCCTTTTTGCGAACCACCATGAGAATTTCGGGGGGGGGGGGTGAAGCCCCTCAAGCCCCACTCCCCCAGCTACATGCCTGCCCTGGGATGAAATTGGGTTTGAGCAATGCCATGAAATGTTTTTCATGCTCTCAATCTCTAAGCATAAGAACACATAGACCAATCTGGAGAAATTTCATATTAATGTCAATATTAGATCTTAAGAAATATACCCACTTCGTAGCAGGTTCTATCTTGTGAGGTCAAGGAGAACGTCTGAGTGTATGTGTATACATATAATTTCTGTCTGGATCCTGGTTATTTCATACCTTGCCTCTCCCATTGTAGATATCTTGTAATGCTTTTAGTCTTCCAACTGATTAGATCTATCTCCTGTCATAATCCCTTTGGGATAAGGGAGCGATTGTGCAATTGTGACCTTGACTTTCAGAGTGTTCACAACAAAAAGAACATTAGAAACAAGTTGATGACAGATATGAGGGAATGTTACGGTTTTCTACTGTACCATTTGGAGAATTTGTGTATTTGAAGTACTGGAAAATTATTCCCTCCATATAGATTTCATAGTATTTATGAAAATAGCCTCACTAAGCAACCAGTGAGGTTAAACTACATACCTGTGGAGGAGCTTAGGCAGACTTAAAGGAAAAGTAATCACAGTAGCAGAAAAAGATTTGCAAATGGCTTAAGCCAATCAATTAAGTCTAGCAAACACCTAAAAAAGTTTTAATTAACAGTGAAATTGTGATATAAACCACAGGCTTAGGAATGATTAACATTTTGTTAAGTTAGTATGTAAAGCAGGTCTGCATAACCTATGGGCCTCCAGATGTTTGAGTCTCCCAACTTCCAGAAGCCCTCGCCAACTGGTCCAATGGTCAGGAATTCTGGGAACTGAAGTCCAAAACACATGGAAGGCCGGAGGTTGTGCAGGCCTGATGTAAAGGATATTGACCTCTGAGGAAGCCTGCCATAGATGCAGGCGAAACGTCAGGAGAAATGCCTCTAGAACATGGCCATATAGCCCGAAAAAACCCACAAGAACTGAGTAAAGGATATTGATAATTATCAATGGAGCCACTTTGTTTGAGAATACAGTCTGGATGTTATTAAACTGAGCACCTACAACAAGAGTGGACAATTCATGGGCAGCAAGGGCCATACTTCCAAAACAATTCACAAAGTCATTCCTACTCTGAACATAACTTCCAATCACTTGCAGTTATCGTTTTCTGTTATTTCCTTCATTTAAAAAAAGAAGATTTGAGTTTTCTGAGGTAGTAGAGATCAAGGAGACCCAAAATAATGTGTTCGTGTGGTGGTTTGTATGCGGGTTTCTTGACAATTTGATTTTTATTCAAAAGGGGGAAATGTAGGGTGTCTTCTGCAGCTTTAGGGGCTACATATAGCTTTGGGGATGGTGTTTCCGATCTCCGAACTACAACCCAATGGCTTACACAGGCTGTAAGGGGATTTATATCAACACCAAGAGCTTAAATAAATTCACAACTGAAACCAACTAAACAAACTGTTAGACCAGTGCATTTATATTTGTAATTATATTTATCATTATAATTCAAACACGTGACTTTCTTTAATTTTTTTGCCAAAGATTTGCTAGCTGTCTTTCACAGGAGCCCCACAAAAAGTGGAAACACTGCAAATTTAAAAAATCTGCTATTTTCTTTTACCTGAAAGAACAGCTCTCTAGAAATTCCTAGATCCTCCAACTTTTACCAGAATTGCATCAGAAAACCAACAAATGCTTAGAGAAGTGTTCTCTAGGAATATCTAGATTCTCCAGGGTGGAATTTGACCACAAAGTAGTGCTGGATGACCTGGAGAGACCATATTAATGTAATCTGCAGATAATCACATCCACAAAAGTTAAATGGGCAAATGTGCAGGGCCAACAATATGTGGAAATAATTCGGTTGATCTGTATATTTTCTGCTCTAGCACCCCATCAAGGATATTTCTGTAGATGTATGGCGTCCTGCAGATGTATATCTGCATTGCTATAGCTATGCCTAGTAAGGTCTAGGTTGCCCTTGACATTCTGTCATTCCTCTCCTCTCCATTGAGTGGAATGGAGATTCCATGTTTTTGAGGAACTTTCTGAGCAGCAAATTGTTTCCCAGATTTTCAAGACTCTTTCATGGATCACACAAGGATTCTGGAGCAGGTTGTCCTCAAGAAAGAGATGTAGGGAACTGAAGTGATAAAACTGCAAGATAAATCAATGAAACTGGAAAATTACTTATGTGTTGAAGAAGCAGCATCACAAAGACATTCACGGTTGTGCTAGAGTTACGACTATTCCCTGAATTCATGTGAAGCTACCATGATTACATGCCAGTACAAGTATATAACCTCTTGCTTTCATGGAATAGCATTCGTTTGTGGCACAAAGGCAAGCTCAAAAGATTGATCGCCTTTAATTTCATATTCCTCCCTTAGCTACCCTGGAGGTCCCAATAACCCTGCCGGGATGGGTATCCCACCCCATACCAGGCCGCCTGCTGATTTCACTCAACCAGCCGCTGCCGCTGCCGCTGCTGCAGTTGCAGCAGCTGCTGCCACAGCCACAGCCACGGCTACAGCAACTGTTGCAGCCCTCCAGGAAACACAGAACAAGGATATGAATCAGTATGGACCGGTAAGAGAATACCATCGCATCTACTTTTTTTTGTTTTGTTATTTTTTTAATAGAAGTGATGTCTGCAGTTTCAAAAGCCAAGCTCAATTTTGGAAACTACTTAAACAAGAAGTAAATAGATGCAAAATCCTCCTTTTTATATAATTTTAAGTTGAGAAAACTTTTGCAGAAATCTTGCTGTTTTCCAATGTTGGAGATGCTTTGTTTCAAAAACCAACATCTTGAAGGTCTCCTGCTGCTTTATAACATTCATAAATAAGCAGGCAGATGTAATATTTGTAGGAGCTGGAATAATGAAAAGGAATAGAATAATATGAGATCATCATAGAATGGATTTTTAAAATCACCACAATCATTGTGGATAATTTGAAGTCTCTTGCATTCACTCAACTTATAATGTGACTTCTTCAGATTCTGCCTCCTGCTTTTTACAGATCTGTAGTCTGTTCTCCATTTGTTGTCAGAGTGGACAAGGAAGGTGCAGCATACTCACATTATTCTTTGATAATGTTATTCTTTCCTGCTCTGAGATTTTTCCCCCCTAATGATTATTTACAGTTCGGGACATATTAACTTGCATTTGGGTTAGCTACAAAGAAAGAGTATTTTCTGCTCAGAAGAAAAACCTGTATGAAACACAGAAAATGTTGTATCTTTGGACTTATTCTATTACAATTTTTCTTTTTCTTTTGTACATGAGACAGCCTTTTCTGCATATAAAATAAATATTTCTGCGCAAAAATTGTTTTTTCTACATATAATTTTTTTCTGCTCAAAAAACCCAAATTGGTACACAATAGCATCCCTCACTGTAAAGACTGCCATGTGACCGTTTACTTCTCATTGGTGTTTCTCCTATGATTGGTCTCAAATGTTAGAATCTTTTAGAGTGCTGGAAATGGACTTTTAATATGCCAAGCATCTTTGGTAAAGAGTCTGGGAGTCCTTTTAAACCCTCTGCTGACGATGGAGGCCCAGGCGTCAGCTGTGAGCAGAGTCGCATTTTTCCATCTGCGTCAGGCTAGGCGTCTGGCTTCCTATCTGTCCAGGGATGACCTGACCACGGTGATCCAGGCTACGGTCATCTCAAGGTTGGACTACTATAGGCCCTCTACATAGGCCTGCCTTTGTTGGTGATCCGGAATCTTAAACTAGAGCAAAATGCTGCTGCCCGGCTTCTCGCAGGGGTCCCAGCAAGGTGTCATATCACTCCAATCTTGCAGCAACTGCACTGGTTGCCGACTGAGCACCGGATTACCTTCAAAGTGCTGATTCTTACCTTTAAGGCTTTATATGGCCTGGGGCCGGAGTACCTGAGGGACCACCTCACCCCCTACCAACCCCTGAGATCACTCCATTCAGACGATCAGAATCTCCTTGAAGTTCCCAATTTTAGGACCTTTCACCTGATGTCTACTAGTCGTAGGGCATTCATGGTGGTGGCTCCTTACCTGTGGAATGCCTTGCCAGCGGAAACACGAGCTCTCCAAGACTTACTATCTTTTTGTAAAGCTTGTAAAACTTATTTATTTAGGCTGGCATTTGAATCTTGCTGATTGAAATTTTTCTTTGATTTTAAATGTAATGTATCGCATATGTATATTGTAAACCGCTCCGAGCCTTAGGGGAGTGGCGGTATACACAATTGATTAATAAATAAAAATTTAAAAAAAAATTGTGCATAAAGTAAGAATGAGAAAAGTATTGATGGGCAGCTCCAAGTTTCTGCTGGCTTGGAGATGTATCTCATCCTATCAGAGAGTACCACACCTTTGCATGAGAGATCTTTATTCTAAAGTAGGATCAAGTCAGCTATAAGAGAAACCATGGCATTTTATTCTTTCTTATAGATCCAGACACATGCATAAATAAAAGTATTGTCTGGCTTTTCAAATGATGAGCACCTGCAATGTGCCACTAGAGGGTGATGCAGTCCCCATCAATGAAGCCAAGACTATTTTTTCGTGTAATTCTTCATAGGAATTTAAATGCCTTTGATACTGAATATTGGCTCTAGATGTAAAGTAATTTTAAACAGCTTACAAAATGAAAGAGCCTCCTCTTTTCCTCTATCCTGTATAGCTCTCTACACTTGCTGAGAATCTTTCCAGATCCTCAAGAAATACTCCCCAAAGACAAGCTAATGAAATGACTTAAAGGGCAGGTTTCTATGTGAAGGGCAAGAGTATGTATGTTATGGCTACAGTTAGAAGCCAAACATGACTGTCTCCCAATCAGTTGTGAAGATGAATGTTTACATGAGTGTAAAAGAATCTTATATGCATTTATCAACCCTATTGACACCAATTTATTAGAATGTGTAACTGAAGAAACGTTCATCTATAGCAGTGATAGAGAAACAGAATGGGATACAGGCATTCCCAGCTTGGATGAATGTAGGATACATACAAAGTACTTTATGCCTTATTGCAGTGGATAAAAATGTAATATTTGGTAGTGAAATTGATCATCAGTTATATATTGATGATCACTATTATTTTTGCAGCATTCGCCATTTGAAGAATTGTTTGTGTTTGCAAAATCTCATTCACTGTTTTGACAGGATACAGTTTTTAAAAGGCACTGTTGGTTTTATAGTTGTTGACTGATCAGGGTCAAGGACTTTGTGTTGATTTCTTTAATTGCTTGATGGCTTCATCTTTACTAACAAGTTTATTGGGCTGTCTTCATTATTCTCTAGTACTTCCTCAGGTTTTCTGATGTTTCCGAAAATGGATTTTATGGCAAAGTGGGAGGTATATTCTTGGACAGGAGATAAAGGAAGTGGCAAAAAGGCTAACTGAGGATAACCCAGTCATTAATGATAGCTGCCTGGGCTAAGCTCCTACTAGGGGTGCATGAAATGACACAGAATTCATTCTGTTTTGTTTTGTTTTCATTTTGAATTTTGGGTGCCCCTACCTTCTGTTTTTGGGAATAATTTTCCAGAAATGGAAACGAAACTCAGGCTTCCAAATTATGAATCCAGACACCACCACCTCCCAATATCCTGGAAACTTCCCGAACATGGAATGGGGGAGGGGGGCCCAAAATTTCAAATGAAAATGCAACAAAACAGAATGAATTTACACATCTCTAGGTCCTACTTTTGCATAAAAGTACTCTGAATTTTGTTCTTGAGATCACTGGAGTTCAATATATACTTTGTTGTGCATAAACTCTTGACGTTATCAAGATTCCTTTGAACTCACCACAGATTAGAAAATGCACATTTCCATATATACTTTTTTTTTTTGAGAAATCCATCCATCCCAGTTATTTCTCACCATCTTTTATCTTGTTCTGTGGTATTTCAAAATGAGATTATTTCTAATATAATCAATAGACCACTAAGTTTTCTCTTGGAGTTACAGGAAAACTATGAGTTGGTTCTAGAACTCTCATCACTTTCAGAATATTTTCAGCATTACCTATTTTTTTCAGTTGCTCTTAGAATGCCAGTTAAATATTATCACAAACAAAATGAAAAGGAGAAATGGAGGAAATCGAGAAATTTCTTATTTGAAAATGCGACATATCTCTGACTCCCATCAAGTTGGCTCCCCTTCCCATTTTAAAATGCATGTCGCATTTTATTCTTTTTTTTTCTTCTGTTGAAGGTTTGTTCCTCTTTCCAGATGGGTCCGACTCAAGCTTACAACAACCAGTTCATGAACCAGCCTGGCCCTCGTGGCCCTTCCTCCATGCCGGGCAGCATGAACCCTGCAACTATGGGAGCAGGCATGACACCGTCCAACATGAGTGGGCCACCGATGGGCATGAACCAGACCAGACCGCCTGGAATGAGTCCTTTCAACCATGGCCAAAGGATGCCCCAGCAAGCCTACCCTGGCCCACGCCCCCAGTCTCTGCCCATGCAAAGCATGAAGAGACCATATCCAGGGGAGGTGAGTAGTGTGAGAGGCTCTCCAGGTCTGTTGCATGCTGTACATGGTGTGTGTTTTGTAATGCAGATGATGAGCAGTCTTCAGAAATCCCACTCATGATCTGTGAACCCTCTAATTCTTGAAAGATGTGTAAATACAAGAACTGCATACAGCTCTTCTGGTAGCCTTGTAGTGTCTGAAGAGCAGGATATTATAATGCTATTTTCAATGGCATTGAATGTTTAAAAGGCCTCAAGATATAACCTAGTCTTGGTGTGCAAAGCATACTTTTAAAAACCCTCCTGAAATACTTGGCCCCAAAGAAGTTTCAACTTAGATGGAGCTCTAGTTTTTCATTTTCTGGCTTAATGATCAATAGCCAAATGCCTTAAACTGGCGAGGAATAGTTTATTATAGGATGTGTCATTCCAAATGTAACCACTTTTAAGTGACATAAACTCTAATAAGAAAAAATTAAAGATGTTTTTCCCTTCGGGACAATTGGGATTTTGGCTGCATTTTGTAAATTTCATTTCCTCCATACTGTTTCTGTGCCATCCACCTTGACTTCTTGGGTCAGACATATGGACTGACTGAACTTACTAGTATTCGTTGTAGTCAGCGAATTAAATGACTTTTAAGTATTGTATTATTGCTAAATATTTGAAACTGTTGATATTTAAAATTAGAAAATAATCTCAGAATTGTATTTGAAGTTTATTTTAGTACATTGGTAAATGAGTATTCAAATAAAAAAAATTGTGTGTCTTTTACAAAATAGCCAAATTATGGAAACCAGCAGTATGGACCAAATAGCCAGTTTCCATCCCAGCCTGGTCAATATCCAGCTCCCAATCCTCCAAGACCCCTTACGTCTCCCAACTACCCTGGACAAAGAATGCCAAACCAGCAAAACACGGGACAATATCCACCTCCAGCAGTCAACATGGGACAATATTACAAAGTGAGAACAATCCTTCATTTATCTCTATGTCTTATTTATTATCAGAATTTGTCTCCTCCATCCCCAAACCCTTAAAGTTTGGATATATTCAAATTTTAAATTCAAATCAGGTCAAAACTACTACACTAGATCACTCTTCTCGGTGTTTATAAAATTTTGTTGACTTTCATAACTTATAAAATTTTGTTGACTTTCATAATTGTAGCTGAACTATTTGTATATCACCCCACTTTCATTATAATACAGAAATACAGTTAATGCCATAAATTGCTATTATATAGATTGCCATATTCTGCAATATTTGCAAAATACTAAGATCCTACTGTCACCATATGTCAAAATGCATGTAACATACAGATGAAAGCCATTGCTCGACCCTTAGCTCAATCACATTGCCATTTAAATGGATGTGGCAAATGGTGTAAAATATCCTTTTACTGATTCTGTAATTCGACAAAAATCAGAATCCACTCCATGAAAACAATACCATATCTAAAGTTTATGAGGGGAGGGATGGCTTGTAAGCAGAAAGGCACATTACTTTTTGGTGATCAGTTGGGAGTGGTAGGCCACTTCTGATACAGTTTCCCACCATGGATTTAAATCATTTCTCCATGTCTGGCCTCAATAATTCCTAAGTGGACAGCAAAACCAGGGTATATAAGAAAGAATGACTATTAAAGCTCACAATCAGGCTCACAAGTTATATAGGCTTGTGTTATTGTTGGGTTATTGTTGGGTATATCATTTTTTCTCAGTCCTGCTCACATTACCCTGGCGTCTTCAGGGAGGACACTGCAATAATTTATTCTCTCTCTCTCTCTCTCTCTCTCTCTCTCTCCTTTGTTGGGTTGAAAACATTCTTTCACAGCCATCGAGGCCTGTTCCTGTGGCAAATTACCCTCATTCGCCTGTTCCAGGAAATCCCACCCCACCCATGACACCAGGGAGCAATATTCCTCCATACCTGTCCCCAAATCAGGATGTCAAACCTCCATTCCCTCCTGACATTAAACCAAATATCAGTGCTTTACCACCACCTCCAAGTAAGTAGCAAATGAAGCATCTATCTTTTGTAATACTGCTTTCTCCTGACGGATAGTTGTGTGTTATGGAAAAATCCTTTGTGAATATCATCCTAACCGGTACCTTTTAATGACACACTTTAAAGGCCAATAAATATATAAAGTTACCAATATCTTTATGAAATGGATGTAGATTAGGAGAAAATAAAGAATCACTCTCATCCTAAACCTATATTAGAATGGAAAAGTAAGATAATGTCATGCGAGGTTTCAAATTTTCCAGAATTCTTTATCAGGCCAATTGCAAGGACAAAATGGGAGGTCTTTAAAGAGAGGCAAAGATTGACCAACAGAAAAGTTGCAGATTTGCATTACGACATTTCTTAATAAAAGCAGCTAGAAGCAGCCTCACAAGGAAGACATATCCCCCGTTTATGGTATTTAGAAAGGGAGAATAGATGCTCTGCACTTCTAAGTGTTGCCATTATTTGGAATAAAGAGGATTTGATTACTAATTTTTGTCTTTAGGAAACTATGAGGTGTGATCCATGTTCAATCACTCACCACTTTTTATAGTGGGGTGCAGGGAAACACTTCAGGAACTCCTATAGGCTATGTCAATGCAGGACATCTCCCAACCTTGGGAACATTCAAATAACCTTGGGATGTTGGTTGTTCATATTTGTTGCTGGGCATATTGTATAAACTTAGCCAGGCCAAATCTGCCTACGCTGGCTCCTCATTAAATCATAAGTATGGCAGGAGGAGGATGAGCAGCCTGATTTCATCCCATGGACAGGAGACAGTGGAAAGAGTAATGCCAGATGAGTCCACAAGATCAGGCCATCAAAAGCCCAGTGAGCCATGTGGTGTTGTCCAGCATAAATATATGCATTGTTATCACGCTTCAGATGCTAAAGGGAAAGTTCATACTTTTTCTCCCTCTTCGATCCCAGCCAACCATAATGATGAACTGCGGCTGACATTTCCTGTGAGAGATGGAGTTGTATTAGAGCCCTTTCGGCTGGAGCACAACTTGGCGGTCAGCAACCACGTCTTTCACCTACGGCCCACCGTCCATCAGACGCTAATGTGGAGGTAGGCTCGTGAAAGAACCTGGGGGTAACCTTTCAGGGTTGAGAAGAAATGATGGACAGGATACTCTTTTCTTTATTTTCTTTATTGACCATATTGAATTGTGGCACGGGAAGTATGGCCAGAGGTTCAGAATCTAGACCAATTAGTCAAATAATGGCCCTCTCATTTGGCTACCACTCTTTGTGTAATGAGAAGACAGATCACAGAGAAGATTGGTAGTGATCTCTCTTTAGCTCTTCACATGGAGTTAGTACACATGAACCATGAAATAACAAAATACTTAAACAGTCCTATTGTGGACAGTAATTTAGATTCCGAGCTCAATAATCTAAATAATAGGACTGTGAATGTCTCAGAGAAACTCTAACCTTTATGTGGCAGTCAGATTTGCTGTGTCTAGTTACACATACCATGCTGTGTGATATACAGTAAACAAAAAGCATGGATGACAAGTATGGATCTATACACCATCCTGTAGATATCTTCTGAATAAATCCATTTGGCACTCATAGACACTTGTATAAAGATATAATCATTCCCGACTATCACTTAGGAAAGCATTGTAGACAGCAGGCTGGGGGAAAACCTGTTTACTTTTCAAGGTGCCTGCTGTCCATATTTGCATGTTTGGGACAAGGAAACAGTAATGCATTGACTTGCTCTGGGGTAATGACAAGTTGCACCATCAGTGTTGTAATTTAACACATCTGCCTGACTGGTTGTTTGTCAGCATATGCCATGCTATTCAAAGTCATCTACTCAATTGCTATGTCAATAAACTTGGCGTATAATCCCATGGAACCAAATGAAGACCACCGTTTTGGATCTAATTCACCAACTACCCTAAAACAAAACAAATAGAATTTTGTTTGTTTTATACTTTTTTTTTTGCTGTGGAATACATTTATGAGAATCCCAGCAAGTTCAGGACTGATCAGCTAGCATTGGTATTTTCTGGAAGCTGCAATCTTTTGTTCATTTTGCATTGAATTTAGTGGGAACTAAATGTTAAGGAATGTAGGTGCTACAAGGCAACCTTTGGTTTATTTCATATCATAAGCAAAATTATTAGTATCATTCTAGGCAATGCAAGGTAAATGTTTTAGTCATGCACAAACCATTCTTAGGGTCGTATATCCTGTACTAGCAAAAAATGTACCTGTTGCTCATACTTAAGCTAATCTCCTCAAAAGTTTCTGGCAATTGTGGTACTATACAGAACAGTGCAAGGAACAGAGTTTCTCCCCAAAAGAAAGAATGACAAAAAAAGTGCTCAGGGGAAAATTAATTTAACCAGGTCTTATGAAAACAACAAATCATTTTTCAGTCCAGCTACCTACACTGGGAGTATTAATAGGAATTCAGAATCACACTCAAACATATTTGTTTCAGATGATCCCGTGAAGAGCTTTTATAATGAGGACAAGGCACCATATTTAATTACTTGCAGACCATAATAAGAAAACCCAGATTTTAGAGTGGCAATTAAATGGGCACTCCTGCCAAGTTTAGATGAGAAAATGTAAATATGTGTTATCAGGTTGACACATTTCAAATGTTTCATTTTAATCTATCTGCCAAAAAATCCTAGCAACTTCTAAAACACCTGTGGCGGGTAGTCAAATGCATAGCTCAATTCATACAGTGCAGCAAACCCAGAACTGCTTGTAATTCTGACTTACCGTGAACAAAGAAATTAAATTCTGTCCTGTGTTATTCTGTCCTGTTTGTCAGGTGAGCAAGAAGGTGAAACATTACACCTAAACATAGCACTTCTTAAAGGTCTGTTTCATGTAGTGGCTGTTAAGTTGGGTGAAATGAAGTGTGAAAATCTTTGTGAGCCAGAACTCTTAACCATTCGACCTCACTATGACATAGGAGGCCTATTCCAGCATTAGAATGGTAGCTGTAAACCTGGTTGGAATTCTGAATCAGCCATTGTCAGAATAGAGGACACAGTGACATGAAATTGAACCTAAATCTGATTTTGGAGGTGATGATGGCACCGTAGCAGAATTAATAATATTAAAGATTAGTTGCCACTTTCCTTATATAATAATCCTAAAAGCACTTACAGCAGGCATGAGCCAACCCAGGCCCTCAGTCCATATGCAATCCTTTGGGCTCTTCGCCCCGGCCCCTGTCTGCTCCAGTTTCCCTTTCAGTACCCGGACGCAGTGGCCCACCACATTCCCAGGATGAGAGGAGGGCCAAGGCAGAGACACATTTCTTTGGAGAGCATTCAGCAGTGGTGTTTTTGTGTCCCTCCTCTGGGCCTGGGGGAAAGCGGGCCTCTGCCTTCCCGGGGTCCATAGAAGAACTGGAGAGAGAAACATGCCATTGCCAAGCATGCTTGATAGCGGCATGTTTCTCTCCCTCCTCTGGACCCAAAAAAGGAGGGCCGGTGCCTTGCCACGGCCCAGGAGAGCCGGAGAGACAAACATGCCATTGTTCCTGGAGACAGACCTGGCCCTTCCCTTTCCTGGCCCTGCGCCTTCCGGCCCACAAACCCATCTCTTCTGGTCCGACCCACACTCCCTTGCAGCCCAGCCCTTGCAGCTGGGCCCACAAGATGTCCCCAGGGCAAAAACGTTTGCCCATGCCTGACTTACAGGTACAGTAGGAGAAAGCTATACAACCAAGATAAATTTGTGTAAATACTTTAAATCAATTTTGAATAGTTCATGCATAATGCATGTCTTTTATAGCCCTATTAGCTAACTAACAAAAGAACATTCCACGAATTACATTTTTCTTTATATATATATAAAAAACCAATCCATTGCCTTCTGTGAATGAGATCAATCATGGCAATAATATACCCATTTATCTAACAAACTGTTCACTAACCATTAAACAACCCACTAACGAAAATATAAGTTGTAGAAAATAAATCAATCTCAACATGTGTTGCAGTTTAAACCAATAAAATTTATCAAAACCTCTCCAACCAATAATATTACAATAAGGCAGAAGAAGGCAAAGTTAGATTAATCTTAACTATCAGAAAAGCAGCATATACGCTCAGAATAATCCCATTGATCAACACTATGGGATTATGGGAGTTCTAGCTCTACAAAATAATGCAAGCACCTCACTAGACTACAATTCCATTGATTCCATTGTATTGAGCTATGGCAATTAAAGTGGTCTAAATTAATTCAACAATGGAGATGCATCATACTCATCAGTCACCCATACAGTTAATACAAAATTTTGATTCTTAAGTTTTAGGTACAGGCCACACCCACATGTCAGATATGACTTCGGGAGTACAGATTTAATAAATTTTAATTCAACTTACAAGTCTACTGTTTACAACCTAGCAGTTCGAAAACATGCAAATGTGAATAGATCAATACATATTGCTTCGGTGGGAAGGTAACACCCCTCCACACAGTCATGCTGGCCACATGACCTTTGAGGCGTCTACGGACAACACTGGTTCTTTGGCTTAGAAATGGGGATGAGCACCACCTCCCAGAGTCGGACACAACTAGACTTAATGTCAAGGGGAAACCTTTGCCTTTACCTTACTGTTTACATAGGTCTAAAGTCATGGTTTGCTCCAGATTCTGGGGGAGAATTTTGAGCATCCTGGGAATTTGGTTAACATAGTCAAAGACTGTGTTAAGCAGCTTTGGCTACCCTTAACCCAGAACAGCTGCATGCATCATTTAGCCGACACAGAGCTGATTCGCTGGCCCTTGGTACTAAATTGTCAGTTTAGAGGTGGGCAGAATCTGCTTATGGATGGTATCCTTGAAGTGACTGGCTTGACTCTAATGGAGCTGGGGGTGGTGACGACCGATAGGGAGCTCTGGCATGGGCTGGTCCATGAGATCACAAAGAGTCGGAAGCGACTGAACAAATAAACAACAACAACAACAATCTGCTTTCATCATCTCACCTTGACAAAGTCAGGCCTGTTTGTGGAACTGGGAGAAGCTCTTGGACAGATATTTTCATTTTCTTCCAGGACGCAAGTTGAACTTGTAGCAAGGAGCAAAAGCTATTTTTTCAAGTTCTTCTTGCTTTCACTCCATGATTGAGTCAAAATACTTTTTTTTCCGGTGCAGAGAGAACTCTGCTTTGTGTAGTATTCATACTTTGTTCGGCATCAACTGAAAATACTGTTCTACCTGAAAAGTAATAAGATGATGTTCCATTATCCTTTAGGTCATTCATAGCAGAGTAATAATCATAGAATCAAAGATTGGAAGAGACCTCATGGGCCATCCAGTCCAACCCCTTGCCAAGAAGCAGGAATATTGCATTCAAATCACCCCCGACTCATGGCCATCCAGCCTCTGTTTAAAAGCTTCCAAAGAAGGAGCCTCCACCACACTCCGGGGCAGAGAGTTCCACTGCTGAACGGCTCTCACAGTCAGGAAGTTCTTCCTCATGTTCAGATGGAATCTCCTTTCTTGTAGTTTGAAGCCATTGTTTCGTGTCCTAGTCTCCAGGGAAGCAGAAAACAAGCTTGCTCCCTCCTCCCTGTGGCTTCCTCTCACATATTTATACATGGCTATCATATCTCCTCTCAGCCTTCTCTTCTTCAGGCTAAACATGCCCAGCTCCTTAAGCCACTCCTCATAGGGCTTGTTCTCCAGACCCTTGATCATTTTAGTCATAATAAGATGATATTCTGGAATTCAGAGCATCATCCTACCACTATTCAGTTATTAATGGCTTTAACATGTAAATATATTCTAAGCTCTACCTTAATCATAATTAAAGGGTAGATTATTTTATTTATCCATACGAAATGGAACGTGGTTATATGATTTTCGCTACCACCCTTTGGACATCGATTGATGAATTAATTCCTGTCTCCTTTAATTTGAAATAAATAATTTTCAGTGGGTCACATCCAAAGGTTAATGTTCTATATTTGAGATCCTTTCGCTATTTGTCTTTCATGATCTTGGAGTAACCCCAGCAGAGGGAGGTGGTGTAGTTATTTGCTGACTCTTCTTAATAAGTGAGCACTGCTGGGATTGTGCAGAATCGTTCTGTAGATTTATACATCTGCACTGAAGCATGGGCTTGTTTTTAAATGCTTGTAGTGTGAAAGAAAACAGCTTGACGACTCTGAACATTAAAGCTCTACTTGTGTTTAAATTAATTTTAAATACTTTGACATAACACCTTTAAGAATTTGCTTTAAACATATGTTATTTATGAGAGTCCTTCTTACTATGAAAACAACATATTTTCTTCCTTTATCAGAGATTGTTCTTGTTGCTTTTGGGCTTTACTAGAACTAGAAGAGGCAGACATAATGTATTTATATAGACATAATGCATAAATCATGTTTTGTTTCCTTTAAACATTGCATACGAATGTATTAATTTTGGTTAAGGATTAGTTGCAACAAAGATATGAAATCACTGGTTGAAGTGGACTTTTATGTAAGTTAATGCTTATTTTTTTAGTAGTAGTGTGAATATTAAATAATCTCGATGTAAGCATTGTAATCCTTTAATGTCTATATTGAAACAATGTCTAGTATCTGATGTAGTGGCTTTGTTCAGACATCACATTAATTCATAGCTCAAGATGATAGGAACAGGTCTAGTCTCCATGCAAATTCATACACTCTATTTCTTCCTCATCCAATGCAGCCTAGAGCAAGGCTTTTGAAACCTTTTCTATTGGCAACCCCTTAGAAGCATAGCGTTGGATGAGACCTCATGGGTCATCCAGTCCAACTTCCTGCTAAGAAGCAGGACACATTCAAAGCACCACTGACAGATGGCCATCCAGCCTCTGCTTAAAAGCCTCCAAAGAAGGAGTCTCCACCACACTCCAGGCAGAGAGTTCCACTGCTGAATAGCTCTAACAGTTAGGAAGTTCTTCCTAATGTTCTGGTGGAATCTCATCTCCTTCAAATTGAAGCCATTGTTCCACATCCTTGTCTCCAGGGCAGCAGAAAACAAGCTTGCTCCTTCCACCCTATGACTTCCTGTCACATAATTTACACATGGCCATCATGTCTCCTCTCAGCCTTCTTTTCTGCAGGCTAAACATGCCCAGCTCTTTAAGCTGCTCCTCATAGGGTTTGTTCTCCAGACCCCTGATCCTTTTAGCCGCCCTCCTCTGCTGGGCTTGATCTGATTGTCAACATCGCCTTTAAACTGTAGTGCTCAGAATTGGACACAGTATTCCAGGTATGATCTTACCAAGGCACATTTTTTTAAAATGACACTGGAAATATAGGTATATAAAATAACATTTACTGATAATAAATAAGCATTTGCAAGGCTTGCTAAACAGGCTGGTTTTCCTTTTTATGAAGTACAGTTGAAGCAATTTCTGTGTAGTCCACTGTACTATACATCGTTGGTAACACATTTGTGTGAATGAATAGCATTCAGAAACCTCTTACTTTGAGGATTTTTTTTCATGGGCCCAACATTGAGTTAAGGGGACCCCATTTGGGGTCGAGACTCACACTTTTAGAGGAGATCAGTTGTTCAGTTTTGGTGGACCATCGCTTGTCGTCAGATCAAGCCCAGCAGATTTAGATTAATGATAACTAGAGTGTATTTGAAGCAAACCAGCTTAAATCTGTGTGTTCTAAAAGTGGTTTTTAAAGCAAACCATTAAACGCAATTTACGATTTGACTGACATAATAAATTGTGGTTAAGTATACAAAAAACCTCCAGTCACTTTGCAGCTGTGCCAACAAATAGATGATCAGGAAGGGGAGCAGCATGGCTTATGACATCCAGACATGCTGATTAAGTTAAGAGCTTTGTTTATATAAAATGAACCAATTCATCATTTCTCAAATATGATTGTTAATACTCTACTTGTGAAAACAGCCAGCAAATACAAACGGTTCTTGACTGCTTTGATTCCACATCAGCCATGGGCATTTTATTTTTATTTGCTTGTTTTCTATTTTTAAGAGTGAGAACAGGGCAAGGCAGATTGAAGCAGTGACATTACATCTAGTTGAGTCCGATTCTTGGAGGTGGTGCTCATCTCCATTTTTAAGGCAAAGAAGCCGGTGTTGTCCATAGACACCTCCAAGGTCATGTGGCTGACATGACTGCATGGAGAACCATTACCTTCCAGCCAAAGTGGTACCTATTGATCTACTCACATTTGCATGTTTTCAAACAGCTAGAGTGGCAGAAGCTGGACTAACAGCAGGAGCTCATCCCATCCATGGATTCGAACCACTGACCTTCCGATCAGCAAGTTATGCAGCTTGGCAGTTTAACCCGCTATGCCACCATGGCCCCTTTGTCTTTCCAGTGACTCTTGATAGACAAAGTTGATCCATGTACATTTCTATTATTTAATTAATTATTATATATAGTATTTATATTCCGCCCTTCTCATCCCACAGGGTACTCAGGGCGGATCACAATGTACATATAGATGGCAAACATTCAATGCCATAGACACACAACATATATAGACAGACACACAGAGGCTATTAAACTTTCCAGCTTTCAGTTCCAGCCACCAGGGGAGCTGTCGCTTCATTGTCCACTTGTGACACCGATGGAGTACTTCCTCATTCTTTTGCATGCTGCTGGAGAGTTTTATGGCATCATAATAATCCCCACATAAGCAGTACCTAAATTTCCTACTTGACTGATGCAACTGTCTTTTGGGCTACAAAGGTTGCCAGCAAGCTAGACAAATGGTTGGGAGCTTACTCTGACCCAGGCTGGCTTCAAACTCATGACCTTTCGGTCAGTAGTAGTTTTAAAGCAGCTGACTCTCAACTAGCTGTGCCACTACCCAGTCCTAATATTCTCAAATTTCACAAACCGACTTGGTTGCTTTTCTTAAAAAGCCTGCACAAAAACATTTTAAAGATATATTGTTATCATAAATAGGCCTGCACAAAAATATTTTAAAGATATACTTTTCCATATGTTAAAGGAAGGGGAAAACATATGGTATATAATGCAGTAGAAAGAAATCTGAGCCAGTCATAAGCAAAAAATGATTTAGTAATAAATTAGTAGGATTTAATTATCATATGTGAGAAATGGTGTCAGTGGGAATGATAGGTCAAAAAAGCAGCCGAGCACATATGTATTCCTCCCTCTCTTCTTTGAACTTTGATCTGCCAGCTATAAGATGTTTTGTTCAAACAAGAGAAAATCTTACGCATTACAACTCAGGTTGTTGGTTTTTTTAAAAAGTTAATTGGCACTTTTCAGAGTACTTTTCTAATTGGTCTGCAAACGACCTGAGCTGTGTTGAGAAATGGACTGCAGTCCTCTTTGCAGATGATTTTTTTCTAACAAGCTCTTTTCCTGGATCTTTAAAAACCATTGCAGAAAATGTTGGGTCAAAGAAATCCTGCCTTGTGAACAGAGCTCTCATATTTGCTGCATCTGACATACCATTCACCTTTTCGAGTATACTGAAAGAAAGCAAACTCTGAACATTGTACAGACCAAAAACATAACAAAATAAACTTGATCTCACTCATTTTATTTTGAGGATATGTTGGGATTATGACAATAAGTAATGCAAGGAGAGATGCCTTATGGTGATATTTGTTTTCAGCCCCATTGTACATCGATCATTAATAACAAAAGTGGGAATTAAACCTCCCCCCCTTTGAATCCTTAGATACGAGCAGATATGTAATTTATTTATTGCTTATTTAAATCAAACATGATGTTGCTATGTTCTTGAGAAAATACAGTACATATATCTATTGAGGATACATTCCCAGACTTCGCATGGATATGCGAACCATGGACAATAGCAAACCCTGTTGAAGTGGAAGACTTCCAGCCCAGTGTTGTGCTAAAAGACCAAACAAATGCCTTGGGAGGTCATATTTTGTTGGAAATGGATGAATGAAACCATAGATGTTGGTCCCATAAATACAAGAGTTATATTGTTTTTTCTATTAATAATGATGACTATATATGCATTTTTGGCTCAGCTATTTGAAGGAATAATGGGAGATGTCAAAAACATCTGGAGAATATCTGGTCGCCTTTCCTTAGGCCTTAGGTGTACATTGCATGGTATTTACAACCTGAGCTGTGGAAGTTGTATTCATGTAAAAATGCAGCAGACGATTTTACCCTCTTGATATATGATCTACATCACTATTTCTCAACGTTTACCTACACCACTGTTTCTCAAAGTTTAGATACTTCAGACACGCTTGACTCTAAATGCTCCAGTTTTTTTTTCTCACCTTCCTCAATTTCTCCTCCATCTCTTTCTGCCTTCCCTGATTGACAAGGTCAGCAAATTTGCTTTAGGTAGGGAAAAAGAGATGGAGGAGAAGTGGAGGAAGGGACAGGGAGAAATATTCCTCAAATGTTATAGTCTGGAAAGGATGTACTTTTCCAGACTCGTTCTTATATGTGGGTGTGGTTCCTCTTGCTGTTGATGTATCTTCCTGTCTCGTCTTGCGACATCTGTCTCTGATCCCAATCAAAACTTGGACCTGCCTACATATCTCTCGTTCTGGATCCACCTCTACTCTTTCCTAACCTCCGCTTATGCTCCATTGGGCTCTTCTACCACTCTGCTCACTATCAACCCAGTATCTTGACCCTCATGTCCAGTACAATTGTGCACTACTTTATATTATTGTAAGTGTAATGAAATGATGACTGATGAATGGAGGACTTAACTCATCATGGCTGCAGTAAATTTGGAACAGGATCCAGAATTCTGAAAATTGTGGTGTTGATTTGGATTTGGCCCGTTCAAAGTTTTGGTGCAAAAGCTACCAATTTTAATAAATTTAGTCAAACTCCACTTCACTAAAGAAATTGCCAATTTTCAGACATTCCTTGTGCACCTTTTTCACCTTCACTTCTTATGGGCCTGGGCCCCAAACCCTTTATGTGCCTAGAACTTCTCTTGCTACTGGTTCACTATGAATTTGTTCTCATTGTCCTGATATTGATGCCTGATAAACAAACTCAGTGGGCAGAGAAATTCTAGAACCCTCCATTCATTTAGGTTAACATATTTTATGTCCTTGTTTTAACCTCTAACTTTTGAGTATTTCCTGACTACACCTTTCCCCTTCTCTCTTGACTTATTCTAGTTACTTTGAAGCCTATCACTCTGTAAACTGATTGAAGGTTGCCTATATAAAAGGTCACGTGGAACTGTAATGTATTGACATTTTTAGTACACCCAGATTTTCAGCTACATGAGAACTTATAATATAGATATTACACTCTCTTTTACATAAATGCAAGCAAGATTGATGTCACTGATTCAAATATCAGGGAACAAAAAACTGAAAGATGTTGCACAAAGCAAAGTTTAAGGCAGGGGTCCTCAAACTAAGGCCCATGGGCCAGATACGGCCCTCCAAGGTCATTTACCTGGCCCTCGCTCAGGGTCAACCTAAGTCTGAAACAACTTGAAAGCACATAACAACAACAACAACAACAACATTATCTCATCAGCCAAAAGCAGGCCCATATTTTCCATTGAAATACTAATAAGTTTATATTTGTTAAATTGTTTTTCATTTTAATTATTGTATTGTTTTAAGTGTTTTTTGCACTACAAATAATTTATGTGCAGCGTGCATAGGAATTCATTCACTTTAAACAATATATCATCCAGCCCTTCAAAAGTTTAAGGGATTGTGATCTGGCCCTCTGTTTGAGGACCCCTGGTTTAAGGGATTGGGAAAAACTTGGTATACAGAACATTGGCGGAAATAGCATATATCTGAGGTTGTGAAAAGCAAATAAACAAGCAGCTTCATGTGCCAACCCAAATATCTGCCTCACATGACAGGTCAGACTTGGAACTCCAATTCAAGTGCTATCACCATGAAGACAGACAGATGAACACCAACTGGCCAGCATCAGTCCAGGTCAGCGTCAACGCAACTCCACTTACCATCGAACGAGGCGACAACAAGACATCGCATAAACCCCTGCACCTAAAACACGTCTGTCAGCCAGGAAGAAACACAATTCAAATTACCGTCACAGCATGCTGTTGTGTAAGTATATTGGATCTGTGTGGTTGCTGATGCTATGGTTTGCCTCTAGAGGAAGAAATGTTTGTTTTCTTTAAAAAAAAATGGGGAAGTATTCTTCCAGGCATAACTCTCCAGGTCCATTCACTTTGTACATTTTCAGTTGTGCATGTAATACATAAAAACGTCTTGATTCTTTGCCACAATACTCCCAGCTAGTTTGCATGGAGACAGAAACAAACTAAGCATGCAAAAATCTAGGAAAATACTCCTCTAAATACCTATAAATAAGATGACCATACAACTCCTATGTGTTTTCCATAGATTATACAAATTTTGAGTAGGAACATAATAATAATAATAATAATAATAATAATAATAATAATAAGAAGAAGA
Source organism: Anolis sagrei (assembly GCF_037176765.1). NCBI lineage: Eukaryota > Metazoa > Chordata > Lepidosauria > Squamata > Anolidae > Anolis > Anolis sagrei. Next base: position 153,092,459 of record NC_090023.1, read on the forward strand.
AGAAGAAGAAGAAGAAGCTTTATTTACGTTATACCCCGCCACCATCTCCCCAAAGAGGACTCGGGGCGGCTTACATGAGACTTACATGAGGCCAAGCCCAAAGATCCAATACAACAAAATAAAATACAGAATACAGACAACAAAAAATTACATCAAAATAAAATATGTATAATAGCAAAATAAAATAAACAAAACACATTAACACAATATAAAATCGAACAGAATGGGCAGGCCAAATGGATGAGGTAAAATGATAAAACCCTAGATGAGGTAGGAAAGAAAGTATGTAATTGAGGGGAACCCAAAGAATAAACAGTGGGGTAGGCTTTCAGTTTAGGACGGGAGAAAGTGCAACATAGGTGCAACACTATAGATGGAGCAAGCAGAAATGGGATAAATGGTCACTCGAATACACATGTATTTGAAAGGAAAGTGTGTGTTTTCAGAGTTCATCATGCTGGACAGTTCACAGTTGCTACATTCTCCATATTGAAGTATGCACATGTTGATAAGCATCATATCATTCCTAATGGCTCAAATAAACTTAATCAGTTTTATTCAAAGAACAGCATTGCACAAGAATGCAAAACAAGTTTGTTTTGCCCACCTGCTCAATGTCCTGCCTTATAAAGCATCAATCACATTTTCAATTACACATCAAAGTTGCCTACATAAATTTCCTGGAAGAGGTTGACTAAGGGGAGTGATTAACAAATAATAAGGATGCAACATGCTATTGAAGCATGAACCCTGAACGCTGCTCCTTTTTGACCAGCACTTCCTTAAGGATATAGTGTGAAAGTCATCTACTAATTAACTACCTGAAAAGCCAGTTTTAGGGGAACTAGTCTAGTTTCACCACAGGTTTTGGCTAATATGCCTGTGATGAGTACATGCTTTTAATGCTTTCTGTCATCTTTAGCAATCAGTGTCAACTAGTGTTGATTAAACTGATAGTAAAGTCTTGTGTGCTTTCATCAGAGTCCAGCACCTAACATCCTGAAAGTCTTTCAAAAAGACTACGTACTTATGGTTTTACATTTGGCAGACCAAACTCTCTGGGAAGGGGTGGGGAGGGACAATTTCTCAACATAAGATTATAAGAAGGATCTCTGGTAATCTATATCAATAAAAATGTAATGTTCGTTTGTGGGATTAACATAACTCAAAAACCACTGGACGAATTGTTACCAAATTCAGACACAAGACACTTCTCAAGCCAACGAGTGACCATCACTCTGAAAAACACTGAAATACACAGCTGGAGGGACTTTAAAAGCAAAAAAAACCATTACAACACATGCGCATAACTACATATATATGCAAACACACATATATACATGTACACAGATATACACACACAAAACACATATACACAGGCTGGGCCATAGCAATGCACGGCAGGGGATGACTAGTGGGATAAAAATTCAAATTCACTCACAAAAATAAATGCAACTCAATGATGTAAATGATTGGAGATTTCCATTTAATTTGACCTGTAGCAGAAGTCATTTATGCTGTTGTTAAAATCTTTTATTATTGGTGATCTTTTGCCTCCTGAAGCCTAAAACATCTTAACCCAAGTTAAACTGTTCCCCTTTAAGAAGGAGGAATGGGCCAGAAGGTAGAAAGGGAGAAGAATGTATCAAAACATGTCTCACTGTGACTTGTGGCTTTGCCCACCAAAATACCCATGCCCCCTAAACCTAAAAAAAAAAGGTTGTCATTTTCTATGCCAATCCAAATAATAATTACTGTAATTATCCATTTTCCTCTGCCCATACAGTCCCCGGAGACCCAATCCATTAATTTCCTTTTTTTGCAATACCTCATAGGCGGTGATATGAGCAGCAATCATTGAACTAGTGGGAGATTTCCCATCCTCCATTTTCAGATTTCCCTGGATTACTGGCATGATGGATTTATTTATTTAGAACATTTATACTCTGTCCATTCTCGACCTCCGAGGAGGGACTCAGGATGGCTACCAACAGACAACAATTCCATGCCAACACAATATAAACACATAATAAAACACAATCAAATACCTAAAAATAAATATAAATTAAAACAATTCACCAGGTTAAAAACATCATCCAAATCAGTCCAAATTGCGGTCAAATAAAATCTCATCTTCACCAGTAAAATCAGTCTAATGAGTCTAATGGATTCCAGACTGTACTGGCTTGTGAGGAATATATTATGCCTATCTGCTTTGTAAAAGTAACGGGGCGGAAGGAGGCAAACTGGAGCAACATAGAAACTCTTTCACAGTTTATATTTTATAAAATCTGGAAAATAATTTGGGAATTTTCATCTTAGAGTTGGGCTTTTTCAAGCTCCTTAAATGTGTTTGCAAGTGTTGCTCAGCACCGGTGCCATCTGTGCCAGGTGATGTGAGGGGGCATGGCTAAGCACACCCATGAACTATCTACCACTGGGAACAAATATTAGCCCTTCAATGGAAGAAAAACGGAGAAGAAGGGCATCACAATGAGCTCGTAGGTTCCAAGTACTGTTGGATGCACCCACCTCATCCTTCCTACACAGTGGAGCCAAAGGATTAAAACATACTCAAGCAATGGCTTGGTCACTCTCTTTCCCTCTCTTCCCTTGGAAGAGCCTTGACCCAAGAGGCTTAGGATCCAATTTAATATCCAGACAGGTCAAATACGGCTGAATGTGATCTGATGACTGAACATATGGATACATTTTGAATGTTTATTTTGTTTTGTTTTGTTTTTCCCCAGTCGCATTTGTTTGTGCTGCAGTTAGTACATCGGCCATCCGTGCGTTCAGTACTTCAGGGCTTACTAAAGAAACGTCTCCTTCCAGCTGAACACTGTATCACTAAAAGTGAGTAGACCAAAATCATTTATCTCATTTTGTGGACTCGTGTAACTGTCTTAATCAGAGCTTTTCAAACATTACATGTTGGTGACACACCATTTTTATACATGTATCATTTCACGATACAGTGATTTAATTTTACTGGTAGACCCAAACAGCTCCTTATAAGAAATATGAACACATACATAAATTATAATAACAAAATATATGGGGACACAGCATACCTCATGAAAATCTATGGTTTAGTGCTTATATCACATAGACCCAAAGGCTTATTATGTTTGTGCAACACACCTACACATTACAGCTGATACATCAACGTGTCTTGACACACAACTTGGAAAGCTCTGGTCTAAATAAACTGTTTGAACCCTCCACTGAGAATTCTGTACCAAGAACAAAATGCACAGCAATGTTGAGTTCTTGCTCTGATTGTATCTTATAACCACACTCTTGTTTGACCTTTCTTAAACAGTCAAAAGGAATTTTAGTAGTGTGGCAGCCTCCTCTGGCAACGCAACTCTCAATGGTGAGGATGGAGTGGAGCAGACAGCTATCAAAGTGTCTCTGAAGTGTCCAATCACATTCCGCCGGATCCAGCTTCCAGCAAGAGGCCATGACTGCAAACATGTACAGGTGGGTTGGCAGCCCATTGAGAGAGAACTTGAAACTTGGCAGCTATGCAGCACCCTCTGCCAAATTCATGAAAACCTCCCAACTTCCACTCTGTTTTTGCAGTCCCAGGCAAATGCAAACCTTGATGGATTAACATTTATGAATGGTGTCCAGGCTGTGTTTTCCTTGGCCAGCTACATGTTCAATACAGTTCTCAGTTTAACACTGTCAGCTCCACAGTAGAAGACAAGTGTCCTTTGCCCCACCCTGGTCTTTCCATAGATATATAAACCCATTTTCCTAGTTCCAACAGACCTCATTACCTCTGAGGATGCTTGCCATAGATGCAGGTGAAACGTCAGGAGAAAATACCTCTAGAACATGGTCATATAGCCCGAAAAAACCCACAACATCCCAGTGATTCTGGCCATGAAAGCCTTCGACAATATGAGTTTTAATTTGAATATTTTTCATGTCAGGAGCGATTTAAGAAACTGCAAGTTGCTTCTGGTGTGAGAGAATTGGTCATCTGCAAGGACATTGCCCAGGGGATGCCTGGATGTTTTACTATCCTGTAGGAGGTTTCTCTCATATTCCCACATGGGAAGCTGGAGCTGACAGACAGGAGCTCACCCCGCTCCCCGGAATCAAACTGCCAATCTTTCAGTCAGCAGTCCTGCCAGCACAAGGGTTTAATCCATTGTGCCACTGGGGGATTCTTTAATTCTAATGAGATATCTGTACAGTTTATCAGTTCCCAAAAAATCCTGAAAAATGAGGTAGGAGAACAGAAATTTCCTTTTCCTGCTATGAGTGGGAAACTAGTAAAAAAATTCTGCAATGATCAATTAGAATGACAGATATCGGTGTAACTTGCCTATTTTAATCAAGATAGAAGTTTACTGATGATAGACTTGTGGTCCCTCAGCTTACATAGTAGTAGTAGTAATAATAATAATAATAATAATAATAATAATAATAATAATAAAATAATAATCAACTTTATTTATACCCCGCCACCATCTCCTCAAAGGGGACTCGGGGCGGCTTACATGAGGCCAAGCCCAGAAATGCATTACAATACAGTGACAAAAAACATAAGGCAATATCATAATAAAATAGAATAAGACAAGCATAAAATATAACAAACAATACAAAATAATACAATAAAAAATCAAACACAATCACAATGTGTAAAATACAATGATAAAATACCTACAATCTCCCAAAGCCCTGAGATTGCAGAAATAACAGCAAGTACAAGGAGCTCTCCTAGCTGTTCCTTTAAAGCCCTGCTTAAAATGGCAGCTGGCGTACTCTTGACTAGCTTGTAACTCAAAGCTTTGCTCACATGTCAAAGCAAAAAATTACTGTACTTAATTTTTAGAGTCAGGAGAGAATGCCTCTAGAACATGGCCATATAGCCCGAAAAAACCTAAAACAACCCAGCGATTCCAGCCATGAAATCCTTCGACAATACAAATCCATACTTTGTTTTTTAAAAAAACAAATTATTATTATTATTATTATTATTATTATTATTATATAACTTTATTTTTATACCCCTCATACATCTCCCCAAAGGGACTATATTACAAGCTTGAATTTCTCCACTGATTTCACTGAACAGCTCTCAGTCGTGTCCCTGGAGATATTAAAGTCAGCTTCCTAGTGAGAACAAGGAATCCAGGCGATGAGATAGTTCAGTCCATCCCCTATAATTGTCATTGATGTTGTTTGCTTGTTAGTACAATTAGTATAAATTCAGATTCAGTATAGCAGGATAAAATGGACAGCAACATCAGTAAAAGTCAATTAATTACGTAGAAGAGCTAGCCCAACTCACTTAAGGTGAAAACCAACTAATAATTATTGCCAAGAGAGACTGATAATAATATTATTCTAAATGAAATTCTTAATCTCAATTACAATAGACTTCCTAGAACAATGGGATTTAGGGAACTGCTGACTTGTCATTCAGGAATTGATTTAATTGCTGTATTGTAATTGCAGTCTAATTGCAGCTTGCAATTAGATTACACAATCGTGTTAACCTGATGCTCACTAGCTTGGAAGAATAGAGCCAACAGGATAGTAGGTTGTGCTCTAAATGAGACTTTCTTAGTAGTTTACAAACAGGCCACTGCCAGATAAATCCTCCTCACCAGTATGTAGCTCCACTCTGTTCCCCTTGTCTGTTCAATTATATTTTCTTCCTAGTTTCTCCATTTCCCATGTTACTATTCAGAGACATTTTCCTGCTTTTTTGTACTTCTTCATTTGTAAAAGTTACTCCAAGACTGATAATACGTTTTTTATGCATGTATGGTGTGAGTTTCGGCTACAAAAGTATGAAAACAGTAAGACTCAACTCACTATTAGAAAAAGAATTGTCAATATGTGCAGTATTAGAAAGATGTGCCTATAGATATTAATAGAAGCCCTTGAAAAGTTACTCCATTAGTACAAAGTTCTTGTGTCGTTAGAGGTCGTGTCCCACTCATAGACTCATAGAATTGAAAGAGACCACATGGACCATCTAGTCCAGCCTCCCGCCATGCAAGAAGAGCACAATCAAAACACCCCGCAACAAATGGCCATCTAGCCTTTTGCATAAAAGCATCCAAAGGAGCTCTACAGCCTCTTCTACATTGCTATATAATCCAGATAATCAAACCTAATAATCCCACATTATCTGCTTTAAACTGCATTATATTAGCCTACACTGCCATATAATACAATTCAAAGCAGATAATCTGGATTTTCATGGCAGTGTAGAAGGAGCCTATCATGCTCTGAGGCTGGATCTACACTACCCTTTATCCCAGGATCTGATCCCTGATTATCTTTGAACTGGATTATATGAGTCTACACGGCCAGATAATCTGGGATAAATTGATAATCTGCGATCAGATCCTAGAATATAGGGCAGTGTGGAAGGAGCCCAAAGGATGCTTTCCACCAGCCACTTATTTGAATTTACTTTATTTTGGTTGGATAATTGTTTAACTGATGCAGCTTGTTTTTCTGTTCTACAGTGTTTTGATCTGGAATCCTACTTGCAGCTGAACTGTGAACGTGGGACGTGGAGGTGTCCTGTATGCAAGTGAGTGAACATTCAGTATAAGATACAATGCATTTTTTTTAAATGTAAGATTCCAAAAATGAATAGTAAGAGGTAATCAGATAAGATGCATGAACATGTAGCAAGGAGAAAATGCTTTAGAAGTTCAGTTTTCACCAGTGCTGTAAGAGACAAGCCATAATAGATACAGAGCAACACATCCGAAATAGATAAGAGCCTTTTCTGACTAGTCCAGTTCCCTGCAAAATGATATTGATGAAAACTATGTCATTGTATCCAAAATAAAAGAGAAGCACTACACAAATTCTGCCTTTGCAATAGTGAGCAGACGCATCATTGGTGGCACATCAAGATATAACATTATGTTTCACTTTGCGGTATTTTTCAAGCTGGAATTGAATGCTCGCTGTTTCATTGGGGCGATCTATCATGGCGAACAGTTACCCACCATAAATGCTCATCCCAGAAGTGCACACTTGTATAACAGTGATAAAATTATTCATAACACATTGTCATCCATTTCCCTCATTATATGAAATGCATATGGGGAAACCTGTAGTTCACCTCATTCCTTGATCGCTATCATTAGCTAAATAAAAATTGCATACTGCCCATACTTTTTTTTTCAACAATTCTTGCTTCATCAGTAACATCTTTAACCACCAAGAGGTCTCTCACTCTGGGCCACATAACATAGCTATATAACCCAGAATATCAAGGCAGATAATCCACAATATCTGCATTGAACTGGATTATCTGAGTCCACACTGCCATATAACCTAGGTCAAAGCAGATAATGTGGGATTTTTTACAGTTGTCTGGAAGGGGGTTATGTTTGCCTGTTGCCTTGTATACCTGAAATCCCATTCCAAAACATTTACATTCTCTCTTCTTTTCTAAACCTCAGATTGACTTGTTTGCCATGGAGCATTTAGCTTAGTGTATTGTTGAAGGCTTTCATGGCCGGAATCACTAGGTTGTTGTAGGTTTTTTCGGGCTATATGGCCATGTTCTAGAGGCATTCTTTCCTGACGTTTCGCCTGCATCTATGGCAAGCATCCTCAAAGGTAGTGAGGTGAGGAGAGACTGCCTCTAGAATATGGCCATATAGCCCAAAAAAACCTACAACAACCATTTAGCTTAGGTTGGTGTTCCTCCAAAGTTGTCATATATGCTTTGTTACTATATTAATATCTTTAATATTATCCATCTCTTACTGAAAAACATCAAGGTACTTGCAAGTGTTTCTGTTCCACCTCCAAATTTTACAAATGTCGCTTTGTTAAGCACCATGCACATACGTGTCAATAAATTAAATAAATGTACTCCTTTCTGTTCTAGTAAAACAGCTTTGTTGGAAGGCCTGGAAGTTGACCAGTATATGTGGGGCATTCTGAATGCTATACAGAAGTAAGTACACCTTTACAGTTCTAAAATAAGCACACTTCTCTTGCGTCTAACATCCCTGAAATTCTAATTTGGAGGTTTTTTCCTGGACATGATTAGTGTTGGGGTGCCTTAAGCTGCAAGACTTGTTGATAGCAAATTGCTGAGAAAGAGACTTCATGTGTACAGCATGTCTAGAATAAGTTGTGGAACATCTGATGATGAAAGTACACTTCATTGTGAAGTCATTAGAAATGTCCTGTCAACAGGCCAATGAGGGGACAAGTGTGCTTTGAAAGATAATGTGTATGCAGACCTAGTTTAAGACTAATAGTCTCTCATAACACTGTGCTACATCAGTGACAAGCATTGCCACATAACATCTTGTGTTTTGTAGCTCTGAGTTTGAGGAAGTCACAATTGACCCAACTTGCAGCTGGAGGCCTGTTCCAATCAAGTCAGACATTCACATCAAAGATGATCCAGATGGCATTCCTTCAAAGAGGTTTAAAACCATGAGTCCTAGCCAGATGATCATGCCGAACGTGATGGAGATGATTGCAGCTTTGGGTCCAGGCCCATCACCATATCCATCAATCCCACCTCCACCTGGCGGCACCAATTCCAATGAATACAGCAACCAAGGTGAGCTCTAATCTTATTTTGGTGCATATGCATGTGCCAACTGTTAAGTAGCATATCCCCAAAGGAGTCATAAACATTCCTTCCTTTACAGAAAGTTGAATGGAAACAGGTTGGTAGAATATCCTCAATGATGGCTGAGGACACATACCCTTTCAGTTTTTAATGGTTTTGCCTAATAGTGTGTATTATATGCATGTCCTTTGTACATAATCTTCTTGATTCCTGTTTGTACCTGGAACCCTTTCACATGACACAATGATAGCACCATGGCTCCACTTGAACCATCCCATGTGCAACCTCTGGGATTCAGAAGTTTCCCAGAAGAGAAAGAAGAATATCTTCTGGAGGGGGTTTCTCCTCATGTCCTGAGTTGCCCTCCAAAAACAGCCTTTAGACCAGTGGTTCTCAACCTGGGGTCCCCAGATGTTTTTGGCCTTCAACTCCCAGAAATCCTAACAGCTGGTAAACTGGCTGGGATTTCTGGGAGTTGTAGGCCAAAAACATTTGGGGACCCCAGGTTGAGAACCACTGCTTTAGACAATGTTGAAAGTAAAAGAAAAATGCTTTACTTCTGCAAACACAAAGGATAAGCAAATGCAATTGAAAAGTGCCAAAGAAAACAAGGAACTCTTAATCCAGACACAAATTAAAGTCTCTTACAAAGTCCCAAAAGAAACACCAGTCTTCCATCAGACAGCAGGCAATGAACTATGTCCTTAGCAGCAGACACAAAGCAGATTCCATTGGAGTGAAAACATCAGTATCAGGGTTGTTGTTACTAGAGAAAGCTGACTGCTCCTGCCTCTGATTTATAGCCCTGAATTCCCCACGCAGGAGGTGCTAGGGCGTCTCCCAATTAGCTCAGCGTTTTTAGCTGCTATCTTAGTTGAACGCCATCTGTCTCTTTTCGTCTCTCTAGGAATGTGGACACTTTCAAACTTCCATCGTCTGATTCTTCTTCTCCCTCCAATTCCTGAGCACTTCCCTGCTCCCCTTCCTCTTCCGAAGATGAGGAATCCCTAACACCTCTCCTTTTTTCTGACAGGGAGCTAAAAGACAGACCTCTTGCCATCCTCACCAGAGGCAACTGCCCCTAGAGATAATAGTCTTTTTCCTGCCTCTACTCTGTTAGGACACATTATTCTCTTCATCACTCTTCCAGAGCTTCAGATCTTTCTTGTTTTCATTTCCCTAGTTTTCTTTCTCTTAAAAATAACTCTTCTCTCTGTATCAAATCTGCTGATTTTTCTCATTACTCTCTCTTCTCTGTGGGAGTTCAAGAGGAGTTTCAGCTGACGGGCCAGTCATGAAACCAGCAAACTTGTATGGACAGAGAAGAGGAAAAGGGAGGGGGGGAAAGAGGCTCATTCACATGGGAGTGAGTCTATGATCCCCTATGACATTGCCCCTTTCAGCACCCTGTCTCAGTTTATCATACTGCCCTTTGCATGCTGATCACAGCTTTCGTCAAACTGCTTGCCGGCCTTTTGGACAAGTTGGGCCTGGCTTCTTGTTTAAAGCTGTTCAGTGGTCACTGTGAAAAAGCAGAAAGCAACCTTTTTACACAGTGACTTGAATATTAACTTTCAAATGTCGGCATTGTTTGATTCCATTTATAAAGATCATGGCACTTCCTGAAACATGTAACTACAGCTCTCAGAACTGGTTTTTCTAAAGGTGTGGGTAGGGGTGGCCTTCTAAGCTCTGCCAGGCATCCTGCTTGCTCTTGGGTCTGTTCCCTAGAAGTTAATTGTGTTCAAAAGGCTATGCCCCTAAGAAAGTGTGCAGAGAAAGGCAGGCTTAGCTGTTTTGCAGATTAGCAAAGTGAGAATTAGTGAAGCTCTGCTGTATTTACATGACAGATCAAAGCCTCGGCTTCCTCAAGAAATACTCTTACACAGCTAATGATTTCTGTTCCCCCGAGATTAAACTTCTCCACAAAACGAGCTTGTGCTGGAAAGCAAATGATGCAGATGCTTCAAGTCCCATCAAACTCTCTGTTTGGCTTGCATGTTGTAAAGCTGCTGCTCTTCAGCTGACAAAACTGTATCCCCTCCAGGCAAGCTGCAAAGCTGCCCTATTATTTCAGAGCTCAACATGATCCTGTTCAGTGGCTTATGTGAAATAACTTAGTGGTGTTAGTTCTGTTCCTAGTTCGTATCATTTAAACCACAAGGGCTGGTGTTGCAGTTAAAGGGATTTAACTGAGATGCTCAAGAGATAATGGAAATAAAGGAAGACACAATAGCAACTCTTTACTCTAGGGCTGGAGGTAGTTAACCAGGCCAGCAGGATTAAAAGGGACATCTAGTCACGGCTCTGTTTATTCTGATCCTCCTGTAGATTTATGGAAAATCCATTGGACATTATATAGAGAACTAAAATAGGCACTTTGAGAAGCCAGGGTGAAGTATCTTGAAAATGACTGAGTTGGATGGAATCTACTTTCAACCTGCCCAAAGGGAGGCCCTGGTGGCGTAGTGCCGGCAGGACGGAAGACCAACAGGTCGCAGGTTCGAATCGGGGGAGAGGAGGATGAGCTCCCTCTATCAGCTCCAGCTCCTCATGCGGGGACATGAGAGAAGCCTCCCACAAGGATGATAAAAACATCAAATCATCCGGGCGTCCCCTGGGCAACGTCCTTGCAGACTGACAATTCTCTCACACCAGAAGCGACTTCTGGCACAAAAAAAAAAACTGCCAAAAGACCGGAATTTTGCTAAAAGTGCATCAATGTGTCAGAAAATTAGAAAATAGGAATGCAAGCAAAGGGAAACCTAAAGCAGCATTGATTGGTGGCCTTCCAAGCAGTTGTTTATATTCTAAATTACTTCATGGTGTTTTTAAAAGGCCTTTCTAGGCTGAAAACAAAATAAAAACTGATATAGAGGATAGATCAGAAGTTCCCAAATTTATTTGGCTTAAGTAAAGGTTTTCCCTGACATTAAGTCCAGTCGTGTCCAACTCTGGAGACTGGTGCTCATCTCCATTTCTATGCTGAAGAGCCAGCGCTGTCCGTAGACACCTCCAAGGTCGTGTGGCTGGCATGACTGCATGGAGCGCCATTACCTTCCCACCTTCTATTGATATACTCACATTTGCATGTTTTCGAACTGCTAGGTTGGCAGAAGCTGAGGCTAACAGCAGGAGGTCATGCTGATCCCCGGATTCAAACCTGTGACCTTTTGATCAGCAAGCTCAGTGCTTTAACCCACTGTGCCACCAAGGGCTCCCACCCCTTTTTTAAAAAAGAAACTCAGCCCCCCCTTCCCCAGAAACCTACCTACCTTTAAGCGAACAAACAGAAAGGTGCATTGACAAATTTGCATTCTTTTATGTATCTATATTTCTACCTACATCCTACAACATGATAAAGAAAGACATTATTGTAAATAAGACACCTTAAAGCTTGAAATTACAAAGGTATTTCTTACAATCAACCAGAGTAGCATTATAAACAGAAAATTACGATATTAAAGATTAATATTAAAATAAAAAGTATGAATAGCATTAAAATTAATCCTAAATGGGAAGGACAAACCTTGTGTGCTGCTATCAATTTATTCATGTTCAGCTCTATTTTTGTCAGAAGCTTGAATTAAAAAAAATAAATATTCATTGTAGTTGCACTATTGCTTGTCACATAATTCAGAAACAATCCAACTTAGATTTCATACATGTCACCTGGTTGTAGTATTGTAAACTAATCATTGCACGCATATAGTCCTGCAGATTCATGCTAGACTCCCTAACAATATGTGACACACTAGCCCACCGACTCTTGCTTGTGAAGTCCTTTTGGCGGACATGTCCACAATATAGCAATATTGTCCACTTTGGAAAGCTCTGGAATAGATGGCCACATTCTCTTCTTGTGAAAAAACAAACATTGTTTACTGTTGTAAACACAAATTCTAAATGTATTTAAGTATGTAAACAGCAGTTTAATGTGACTAAACCATCAAAACGACATGAATCACTTAACAGTAGCAGCTGGCAAAGTTAAAGTGTAGATGCTGTTATAAATTCTCCCTCCTGTGGGAGGTTTCTAGTCCAGTCAAAGCTTTGTCATTTTCTTCTTGGCAAATAGTAAATATTCAACTCAAATGTTCTTGAAGAAGCAAAACAAAGATGACAAGGGTCCCCGTGTTGTTTTAACCTCGTTTCGAGATGCTTTTCCCTTATCAGATTTCTGTGCTGTCTTCTATGCTATTAGACACATTCTCTTCTCACCACACACTTTGCTGTTTCTATGAGATAGCAATGTCCACTGTGCTTAGACCTGCAGTATCTACCTTAGTTGGAAACAAAGAGATCATATTCACCTGCTTCCTTGTATGCCCTTCTCAGCAAGAAAGTGATTGACTCCACTTGCCATTGCATACACTTGTTTCATTGAGGGAGACTAGGAGAGACGCTGTGCCCACTTGCTGTTAAATTACATGCCTGGAAGAGAAATACTTGCTATTGGAGGAGGAAGACTGGCCATTGTGACCTCAAGCTGATATGACTTGCCTGAAGCCAAGAGACTGGTCATTGTACCCTTGGTGCTACAGGGATGTCATGGTGATGGAGCTTTTGAGAAGATAGGTTTCTGGTTGAAACTGTGTCTTTCTACAGTTGCTGTCTCACATAAACGAGAAAAGCAGACTGGCCTGTGCTTACTATCACTTCTACAAGTCACTGGAAACCTTTTCTTCTTCTCCCATCCTTACAATTGCAAGGATCTTTCCCTCCCATCCATTTCAGATGCAATATTTTAAGTTGTTTTAAACTATTGTTTTTATATGCTATAGTTTTTACTTTATTGTATTGTACTGTGTATTTATTTTATGCTTTGTCTCAGACACTTTGTGCCATATGTAAGCCTCCCCAAGTCCCTTCAGGGAGATTAAGGCGGAGTACAAAAATAAAGTTGCTATTGTTGTTATTATTATTTTCGTCAGGCAATAAGAAAGCCATAACCCAGTGTCTAGTATTACAATTTAGGACACTAGGCAAGTAAGTCTGCAGCCTGCCAGTGAGAGCTTTTCTCTTCTGTGGCTGCCTGCCAACTATCTGTCACATCTTTAATCAATGTGAAGCTCTCAAGAGATACCAGTCATCATTTCAAGATGATAAAGTATCAGGAAGTGAACTTCAGAAAGAGTGTCATTCCCACAAGCAACAAAAAAACTAAATATATTGAAAATGATGATTTAGAATGAAATCTTAATGCCAAGCTAAGATTTATTTCCTGTAGACGCCTACTTGGTACTAAACTAGCATTTAAACAGACAACTACTGTGGAGTATTTTTGGAGAATCTAAAAATCAATTTGCTGTGACCATTGTACACTTTTAGCAGCACAGCCAAATATTGAAGGAACAGAGGATAGAACTATAGTAATTTGTACTTATATGATAAATGCTTTCAATCAACAACTCATTCAGCACTTCTAGTGCAGAGGAGTGAGATGAAAGCATCAAACTAACATTGGAGGTGGTAAGGAGAAATATAGTTATTATGTAAGTAAACGTATATCATTTGCCACATATCTCTTCTGGTACATGAGAGCAAATGCTTGTATAATGAAAAGGTTGTCTAAACTACACTGAGCTGCTTTCTCCCTGCAGAAAAGTTGAACACTGAATCTTAGAGCCACGTTTAGCCACATCTAAGTGCCACGTTTAGAATGCTTCATGTACATAATGACATACCTTAGAAACAGAATCCATGCCTAAACATGAAATTCATTTATGGTTGTTTTATACATAGCCTGAAGGCAATATTATACACACTATATTCAATACCTTTATCCATGAAATGAAGTTTTATATACCGAACCATCAGAAAGCATAGCTACTTTGAAACATTTTAGATTTCCAGGTAAGGGATCCTCAAGTTGAAATTGATTTTGGTGTAGTGATTTTATTCCCACTGTACTCATGAGTTTAAGAATGCCATTATTATTTTTTGTGTGTGGAAAATAGTTTTAAGTGTTAATAATTAAATTGGTTTGCATATATGAAGTTGGATTGTTCTCAGGGTGCATCTAATATCAGAGCTTCATTTTGTTTGGATTCTCAATACCCTCTAAACATGTTCATACTTCATGCTTTTTTTTTGTTGTTCACTGAGCAAATCTGTGATACTGGGATATACTGGTAGTGAAAACGAGTTTAAAGAAGAGATCTCATGGTCTGGTTCTTAAAAGAGATGCATTCATGTTTAGTCTTCCAAACAGCCAAATGAACTTTACTACGGGGTAGTTATGGAGCACAGTGGCCTATGCCAAATGTTGCTGACACTTTTCTTGTTCATCCTAATGGATGGTCTGGGATCATCCCTAAAAGATGTACAAATACACACATATGCTTCAAGAAAATGTAATGGCAGTAGTAAGAGTTCCAATGTAATGTTTTATGCTTGGTAACTATATGAATTTTATGCACCTTTTAGAGTAACTCTTATGTTTCCTTTACTATTAGGTAACAATTATCAAGGTCACAGCAATTTCGATTTCCCCCATGGGAATCCTGGTGGAACATCTATGAATGACTTCATGCATGCGCCGCAGCTCTCACACCCTCCAGACATGCCAGGTGGCATGGCAGCCCTTGACAAGCCCCTAAGTCACCCCATGCAAGACCCTGTAAGTCATTTATTTATTTACTTACCATATTTATAGATCTGGTCAACAACCTTTGCTTTCTAGGCAACTGGAAGATCTGTTGGTACAGTACAGCACAGTATTTAAAATTGCACCAAGTCCAGTGAATTGCACACTTTAAAAAGTAATAAGCCAATGTGGATTATTTAAAAGATCTGATTGAATATAACGCTCTTCAGTGGATGTTGAGAAGATGATGATGAGAACATTGGGTGAATTTCTCTCCAGGAGTAATTCTGCAGCAGAGAGCCACCACTGGCACAACCTTTTTTAAGCAGCAACTGAAAAGGATCTTAAGATCCAGATTGCAATGCACAAAGTGAATGGTCTTTCCAGTAGTCTGGTTCCAGACAGTTAATGGGTTTGAAAGTTAAAGTTAGGCCTGGATACAAACTAGAAACCAGTTGTCACTAGCCTTGAAATGGCTACTCCCCCCTGTGGCACCAATGGCTGCTCTGGCCAGAACGAAGACAGAGGGGAGCAGAAGACATTTCCATCTTGTCTTTACTAATAATATAATATAGTATATTGTATATACATATAATATTTATAATATTATAATACAATATACTAGTAATAATAATACAATATTATAATTATTGTAATAATATTACAATATAATGGTATAGTACAATATAGTAATCTATAATACTGATATTGTACTATGCTAATAATAAAATATATTGTATGAATATATATATTGTAAGCCGCTCTGAGTCCCCTTCGGGGTGAAAAGGGCGGCATATAAATGCTGTAAATAAATAAATAAATAATACTACCATTGAGTAATTTTCCAGGCCTATTTGCAGTAGTTTCCAGACTGTTTTTAATCCATGTACAACGCAATTAAACTGTGTAAACAGATTACTTCTTCAGAATAGTATCTTTTAAAATTCACAATCTAGCAGTAGTCCTTACACAAGCTATAATAATTAAATGCAAATGCATTATGGTATCAAGAATAACAATGTAATTCAGTAGTAGAAATGGTTCACAAACATATTTTGATGTTCTTTCCTTTGGCAGTTCAATTACATATGTCAACATCAAGTGTCAAAGGCATTATAGTAGTCTCAGGATTGCTCGTAAGAGTAGCTTACTCTTTAGGTTGTCTTTTCCATATGGAGCAAAGTTCCCTAAGAAGGAACAACAGTAGTACCTTGAGTTTGCTGGTTCGGGCCCCTTTAGTGGAAGGCCTTCCCTCTTTTCTCCTTTTTTTTTAAAAAAATGCAGCATTGTAGAAGTGAGAAATCTATGTCCATTCAGCTGGTGTTGGATCACAATTACCATGATCCCCGAGCCTCACTGCCTGGAGCTGGAGGGATTTGAAACCTAACAGTATATCAAAGGCCAGTGTTTTGCCGTGCTGTTTTTGGAGAGCAGGTCTGCTGCAGAGGAAGGTTCAAGACACTTGCATTTGCTATCTTCATTTCCACAAAATTTATCTGCTCCTGGAATTGAAGGTATCAGGTACAATAGCCTGGAACTTCATTAAGCTCACTCTCTCCAAATTTTATTTGGTGATAGCCACTGTTGCTTAGTAGCAGGTTGGAGGGGGAGTCTATGGAGACAGGCATGAGGAAAAAGAGTTCCTTTCCTCCTTCAAAAGAATTTACAGATGTTTTGAGCACACTGTAATCTGTTCCTTCCCTCCCTGCCACCTGGCAGGGGGGCAAAGTAGACCACAGGAAACCAAGGAAAGAGAAAGTGACCCATTGATTTTGTTTGCCTCATTCATCAGCTGGAGAGAGAAATAAATAGCCCCCTTTTCCTTTATCTCTCTGGAAACAGAAAACATTGGTTATTCCTCTGCTTTTGAAAACATGTTCTTTATTTTTTAGCTCCCAGGTTACCAACATCTAATTTACCCCTTACAAGGCAAGCTTGGATAGCTCCTTCCCTGTTGTCCTTCCACTGGCAGGAAAATACTTTTTTATTTACACATGTTCTGGCAACTGAAAAAGAGGCATTTTATTGGGCCAGAGATACTCCAGTTGTGAGCCATTTTCATTTCAATACTAGCAGAAAAGTAGCAAGTCAAGTCAAGACATTTAAGTAAGTGGGATCGGCAGTCACATATGAGTAAAAGAGGATACTGGATTCTCCAGTTTCCACTCCTATCTAGGAAAGAAGGGGTAGTTGTGAGACAGGAATTTGCTAGCGACTGATTTTGGCCCAATGACAGCTTATCCTTTTTGTATAATCATCTTACATTCATGGCATCTTTGTTGGAGAAAATGCAGAAACAAACCTTACACAGCCATGCCGATGACTTATATGGCCAAATAATATTTCACTAAACCCAAGGTAAAATCCATGTTTACACAGCTAGTATTACTGGCAGAATGCACATTCATGAGGAGGGAAAAAGAAAACATCAAACATGACTTTCCCTTCTTTCGCCATGATAACAATAGCAGAAGAAAGGAGATCATCAGGGAGCACCTCTTCTTTGCCAACATCCTCACCTTTTGACTTCTCAAGGTTTGGAGGTTACATAAAGGGAGATCCGCTTTTCCTCTTCTTTTATGCTAAGAAGCAGGGGAAAGGACAGAAAAGACATGGAGGGATGGGGTAGAGAGAAAGAAGAACCCAAGGAGCATTTGTTTTTCTTTTTAAAGGTCACCACTCTGACCCTTAAAAAGGAAGGGGAAGAAAAAAAAAAAGAAATGTGGCAGAAGCACAAAGACTGATTTTAGCATGAACCCATTCCCACAACTGTATAAATATGCATTATACCTGAATAATACCATTTGGTACTGCATCCAGATAAGTGGGTTTATAGCCATGAAAGCTTGTGCTAAAAAAACAGTTTTAAAGATGCTACTACCTCTTTTTTCCTTCCTCTTTCTTCCTCCCTTTTATGCTGCAAGATACTGATATGATTATATCTTTAAGAACTACCGCTCTGACACTTGTGCACTCGCAAAGAGAAGACTCTTAAGAAGGGGATATCAATGCGAAAAAGCTGCCAGGGAGAGAAAAGCTACTCCCCACTCCTCAAACATTGCTTGTCCTCTCTGCTGGAAGCAGGCTTTTCGAATCCCTCTAACATTTGCATTGGCTAAGCAAGGACATTGTGTTTGTTTGTGCTACTATGGGGCCTTCCAGACAGTATATCCCAGGATCTGATCCCAGGTTTTCATCTTATCCAAGATTATCTGGCAATCCAGTTTAAAGAAAAAAACCTGGGATCAGATCCCAGAATATAGAGCTTGTCCGCAAAGGCCGTATGTCTGTAAGTGAATGGGATTTGATCATTCATGCGGATGAGGAGACATGTCAGGTAGCAAGGATCTGTTGTACAATCCTGCTTGTTGCTCCTACTCTGCGTTGTGCATGCCTCTTTGGATTAGGTGAATGAGGCAACTGGTCTATTTAGTACCTGGTCAAGGAATGCATTCAGAGTACATTGGGTAACAGTGAAAACATTTTTTAAACCTGCTGGAATGTGTATATTCACTTGTAAGTGTATTTAAAAGTTAGCAAATCTGCTGCACTCTAGGGATTTTCTATGATTTCTGTTTATTTGCATGGCGCTGCTATGCTCAAGCATGAATTTTGCTGTTTTATATCAGTGGGATTTGTTGTTTTCCATGTTCACATCAAGGAATCCAATTCAACATGCATGTTGGATGGTCCTCCTTCCCAATTTTATCCATATAATAATCCTGTGAGGGAGGATAGCCTAGGAGAGAGGCTGAGGGTCACCATAACATTTTATGGCATTAGTCAGAATTTGAATCCAGGCGTCTCCAGTCCTAGTTCAATGCTCTACCTATTATACAACACCAACTATTTTAGAGGACATAACTTTAAGCATATTCATGCACAGCATTGTCTCCCTGTTGCCCAAATACATCTGAAAGGCCTGTTCTGTTGTACTTCACTACAGTGGGACATGAAGTCTGCAAATGCTTGTGTATATTTCACTCCAGGAGCACTATCTGGACTGGTTTTAAAGTGAGAAATAGAAGGACATGAAGTTAACAGTTAACATTTTTCTAAAGCCGGTAATGAACTGAAAATTATTCTATGCTAAGGGTGCCCTTCCCCCATAGAAGATGCACTGAGCTACAACAGAACTGAATTGGAAGGAAATTGTGCACAAAGGAAGTGTGTAGAAAGCTGTCTGCCCTTCTCAGATGTTATGAATATTAAACCTTTCAGATTTTTCCAGCCAGCACAGCACTTTCAGCACAAGTTCAGAGTAAACTGAATCTGGATCTTCTACAAAGCGGAACTACCATCTTTAATGTTATGCCTTTTTCCTTCTGAAAAATATTGAGTTCTTGAAGATTCAAAAAAACCCAAATCAACTTCCCGTGCACTCTTTTTTCTGGTGACAAATGGCTGTTGAAGTCTATAGTTTTGCAGTACTGGTTTCATATTGTATGATGGCATATGCACTGCTTTACAGTGAAGATGTTGAGCCTTTCCCCTCTCCATCTTGAAGCTCTGTACCTTGTCACCTCACTTTTCCTTTCCTGCTTCTCTCCTCCTCCGCAGATCCCTCATCCCGGCAGCACTGATCAGTCCCATAGTTCCATGCAGCAAGGTTTGCACGTACCTCATCCCAGCAGCCAGTCAGGGCAGCCATTGCATCACAGCGGTCCTTCTACCCAGCCGTCCCGGCAGCCACAGCAGGCCGCAGCTAGCAACCATCCACACAATGACCTGGCCTTTAACCCTTCCTCCGCCTTAGAAGGTCAGGCTGGTGGGCAGGGAGCATCCGACATGCCAGAGCCTTCGCTGGATGTAAGTCTGTGTGTCATTCTGTCATCTGCTTGCCTCTGGTTGTGCTTTCTGTGGGGACCAAAAAAGCAGGGGAAGACAGAACCACTTTCATAGCTCATGCCCTCATTTTACATCTTGAACCACTAGGGTTGTTGAGAGAAAAACTTGTAATTTAAGCAACTCCAATGGCATGCAGTTCTTCCTCAGTGGAAATCTGGATGAGGTTTAAGAAAGCTACATTTTCCTTGAAAAATGGGCCATGGGAACATTCTGATTGGAATATTATTAACCAAGAATTATGCAGTGGTGTCAGTTCATCTTTTTTTAATTCAAAAATATACTTCGTTTAAAATTTTGAAGCAGGAAGGTTAGGGCAGGATGACTACAGGGTTGTATAAGATTATTTTTGCAGAATGTTAATTTTTAATTAATGTTTATGAACATCACTGATTTGTAAAAGGAGCACCCGGTGGCACAGTGGGTTAAAGCCCTGTGCTGGCAGGACTGAAAACCAACAGGTCGCAAGTTCGGATCCGGGGAAAGGCGGATGAGCTCCCTCTATCAACTCCAGCTCCTCATGCGGGGACATGAGAGAAGCCTCCCACAAGGATGATAAAAACATCAAATCATCCGGGCGTCCCCTGGGCAACATCCTTGCAGACGGCCAATTCTCTCACACCAGAAGCGACTTGCAGTTTCTCAAGTCACTCCTGACACGACAAAAAAAACCTGATTTGTAAACTATGGACAGTTGCATTCTACATGCATGTGGGTCTAAATCCATCTCTTGCTTGCTCATCATTCCCTCGCTGACAATCACATCCAGGGTCAATATCAGAAGCAACGAGAGTTCTGATCCCTTACATCAGGGGTCCTCAAACATTTTAATCAGAGGGCCAGTTTATGGTTCCACAGACTGTTGGGGGGGTATTGTTTGGGGGGGGGGAAACATAAACGAATTCCTGTGCACACTGCACATATCGTAGTGCAATCCCCCATGAAAAATACTATATTTAAAATAAAGAACAATTTTAACCAACATAAACTTACCAGTTTTTCAATGGGAAGTATGGGCCTATCTCATGTTGTTTTAGAGGCATTCTGGAGAAAGGGGAAGTTAGATGCCCTCACCAAACAGAAAACTTCCCTTTTGTCGACTAACCCAAGTTCACTTAAGTCTAAAGCTAAGGATTTTAACAGGTTCACCAGCTAACTCTCACAGCTTATAAAGCATGTAATAAAATTAACAAATTGCAGAGGGGTAAAATGCCCAGATAAAATCTGAGCCTTAGGTTACATGATTACTTTTCTTTGGAATAGATGTCTTGTATCTTGATTGCCACAAGAAATAGAACAATGAAATATAGCTGTTATTAAGGCAATCAATTTGAAGATTTAAATGTCAGAAGAGTCTTCTTCAGAGCCAATAGAAAATGTTGAAAGGTTTGACTATACGTTCTGTAAATGAATAGCTAAATTGGGAGATTTTTTAAAAAAATGTGTTTACCTTTTGAATAGAAACATGTGAATGTTCCTTCTTCCTTGCTGGCCGATGCTTTGTATAATCCGGGCTATATTGACTGTAGTCACGAATCTGTACCATTCAGGCAAAAGGTGCAGGACAGGATGCTTGAATGCTTTGCCACACAAAAAGTTTCTTTGTACTTGGAAAATCTAGTTTATTCAGATGAAAGATCTTGGTTAGCTTTTTCCATGGCATGCTACTTCTTATATTGGGGGGGGGGGGGGGGAGCTCAGAAAATCATTTTGGCATGATATTTTCAAATCTATGTGAAATATCTTAACTATAATGGAAAGCTTCCATGCCAGTGAGTATGTGCCAGTGGACTGGAGAGGCTTCTTATAATGAGACTGACTATAAAGTAAAATAAACTTTCAGGTATACATTCAAAACTTCTGACCTTCTCCAAAATCTCAAACTAAGCTTGCAATGACAGCTTTTTGACACAGATTTCTTCTGTCTTTATTTTCCAGCTGCTTCCAGAACTCACAAATCCAGATGAGTTACTTTCATACTTGGATCCTCCTGACTTACCAAGCAATAGCAATGATGACCTTCTCTCTCTCTTTGAGAACAACTGAAGCCTTCTGCATTTTATCCCTCACCTCTCTCACCTGTTTGACACATTTGTAGCCTCACAGTGAGGAATCCCAAGCCAACCTTTTCCACGAGGAGAAACTCACAACTTGAGCGAATGGTGCACACTCCCTACTTTCTTCATCTCAGAACTGCTTGAGTCAAGCTTTGTTCATTGTAGCGGGGGGAAAGGCAAGAGGACAATAAGGCGGTGACCTCAGAGACTGACACTCCGCATTGCAAACCATTTGTGCAGCAGTGAAAGGCCTCACTTGTCAAATTTGCAGAGAAAGAGAACATAGTTTTGGTGTGCATAGTGAGGCACATCCCAAGAGAAATGTCTCACAAGAGAAGAAAGACAAGACAGCAGAACTACTCTAAATGACCAGTTTCAGAATGTCCTTCCAACTCGTGTTCTTCCATGGTCCCTCCCTCCCCTTTTTTGCTGCAGTGTCTATTCCAATGTGTTCCTTCCCAGGTTGTGCAGGCCTTTTTTCTGTACATTTCTGACACAAAGAATAAGGACAAAATTTGGCAGCACGTGCAGACTAGCCAAATAAACTCAGAACCATCAAACACATACCAAAAAGCACAAAAATTAATACAGTTGTAAGTTGGATAAAAATTCAAATTCATAAAAAGGGGGCACCGGTTGTTTTTAACAGTGTATTCTCCATGGTAGAAGAGTTCTGTGAATCTCCAGGCTGTGGCAAGCATGGGTTTTTTTTCTAAATTGTAGCAGTCTTTTTTATTATTATTACTATTATTAATCTTGTTGGCAGAATAATTCCTTTCATTTAACACAGAGTTTTGGACAAGTAGTTTTCTTCTGTCCTGCTCTTTTATTTTGTCTTTTCTTAAAGGAAGTTGATTTCAAAATACCACTTTTTGTAATAATATAGCCAGGCATTTTTTAAAAAAAGAAAGGATGGGTGGGAGCCATATTTGCATATGAAATGGGGAAAAGAGAATAACTACAAAATGTCACCAAATGTTTTCTGTTTTTGTAATATGTAAAGAGAAGACCATTGCTCAATTCCCATCAAAAAATGTGGCAAGGATGTGAGATAATACCTCTCATTTCGAGATGAAGGAAAACGAGGAGATGAAAACTGCCCACTCCTGTTTGCAGTAGTTGATTTGAAAAAGGCATTTGTAGTGGGAGGGACATCTTACTTCTCCTCACCTTTGTTGTTGTTTTTCCAGGTTGTGTTATGTGCTCAGCCTTTTCGTTTTCTTTTTCAAAGAGAAATTTGGTTGTATCATCTAGCTGCCAGGACCATCACCCTTTCTTTTTAAGATGATATTTCCAAGGATAAAGGGCACGGGAAGAATAAGTCAGTTTGGTGCAGTAGTGTTGCAAGATTCTTGTGCCACAATGCTTCCGTCGTATTTGTGCTTCTCATGTGGTTGCTTCCCTCCTGCATGAGCTTCCAGTTGCTTCTGGGCCCATTTCTGTGCTCTCCGTCGTTCTCTGTTTATAAATTATGTATAGTATCTCTGTGTTGAGACGTGCATGTGTGCCAACTCTGCCCTTGTGGGCCAACATTTCATCTTCTGCCTACTGTGTACAGATATTGCTAATTTTGTGAATAGAGAAACCTTGATTGCTTCCTTCCTTGTCCAGAAACAAATCAAATATAACCATATTTGATTTCAGCAGTAGGCCTTCAACTTTGTCCCAAATGAACTCTTGCTTGTTGGTTTCAGTGTGTAAAGCCTGCCCACCGTATCCTCCATGAATGGCGTGACATGTGCATTCCATTCCGAATTTCCTCTCTTCACCAAAGTCATGCTTGTAAATTCGTTGAACGCTTGTTCTTAGCATCTTCCACCACTGCTGTATATGCATCTTGTTTTTATATATATATAGTCCACAGCACCTTGCTGTAGATATTACAGGAAATGGCAGTTTTAGTTCCTGTTACTTTTCAGTAGGAGTGTTGAATTTGTAAAACATTTTATGTAGAGATATTTCTACATTTACTTTCTCCCCCAAACCCTTTTATTGCATTTCCTTTTCTTTTTTTCAAAAGAAGTGCTGTTCATTATGCAAAATCAATTACTTTCAGAATTACTATTGTAAATACCTTTTGTGAATATTTTAGAATTGTCTTTGATTATTATAATCAGCATTTTCATGATCTGGTTATACATATGTTTTTAAAATGCATAGTCCAGGAATAGAAGTGGGTCCCCTCCTCTCCCCGCCCCCCCTTTTTCTCCCCCCATAAAGATTTCTCAGAGCATTTCATTTTGAAAAACTAGCCCCAGTTAATCATACAAATAAATTTAATACATCTGGCCAGTGTCATAAGCTACCATGTTTTATTTAGGAAGTTTGTTCTGTTTACTACTTTTAAAGTTCTTTGTTAGACTGCTTTGAGTAGTGTTTGTACGATAGTAGCTTTCCCTGCACTTTTCTGCATCTGGGTTGTTGTAGGTTTTTTCGGGCTATATGGCCATGGTCTAGAGGCATTCTCTCCTGACATTTTCTGCATCTGTTATGCAACTACTGAAATCATTTTATGGGCTGCTAAGAATTAGCAAATTTGTGCTGCCCCATTGCTCCTTGTTTTGTTTTTGTTTGTTTGTTTGTTTTTGGTTTTTTGATCTAGGTGTAACACTATTTGCCTGCTAAATCAAACACAGCACATTAGTCATACCGTGCACAATGCCGTATCTGAGGCTCAGTGAAATTACTGATTTTGCTATCTGCCAAAAGACTGAATTTTCAGTTGCTGAAGAGGCTGGTGGACTTGTGGGTACATGTTGTGTGTGCCACGGTTAAGCCATGTTGTTCATTTTGGTCTGTTCAGATTGTGTTACTAATTTTTCAGATTTTTCCTTTAAACAAAATATTTGAACAGGAATCCCACACACACACACTCCCAGTTTTACTGGAAGCAGAATCAGTTTCCTAATAATCTAAATGAAACATATAAACCACCTCTTCAAATGTTTCACTGAAGGATTAACTTTTCCTAAGAACAATCTAAATGCACCATATAGATACCTAGACATACAAGGAGAAAAATCCTTGGGCTGCTGAATGCAGTTTTGTAAATTAGGTTTTCCAGTTCCATGAGCTATTTAGTCTTATCAGCAACAGAAATCAATGTAAATGTTTGACAGGTGTAGATTTCCGGTATAACTTCTGCAGAAAGAGGTCATAGGTTGACCAAAAGACAAGGGCTACCTGCTCTGGTTTTGTGAACAGGTGGAAGTGGCTGCCAAGATCTAGCCATGCACTTGCATGTTATTTTATTAAAGGGCAAATTTAGCATATGGACATCTTTTGTAAAGCCAGCCTAAAAAACACCCACCCATACACACAAAGGTTACTCATCAGGATATAAAATTATATGGACTGTCTTTAAAAAGGGGGGAAATGATTTTTAATCTGTGCACTGCCAAAATCTTTTAAATAAAGTGCAGTTCAATCCTATGCATGACTACTAAAAGAAAGCCCTATTAAATGTAATGGGGCTTCCTCCCAGGTAACTGTATGGGATTGCAGCCTTAGTTAATTAACCTTGTGTCTGGAGGGGAAAAATCACATCCCACAGTATTTTTATTCATTATTGTTTCAGGGGCATTTGGGTTGTTGTTTTTAACTATTTCCCTATAGACACCCACCTGGAAAAAAAACCCCACAGAGATTTATCGTTCTACTGCCAAGACATTGTTATTATTGTTATTATAGGATGATGAAAACACACTAATGTCTGCAGTGGAGACGCCCGGGACATGTGTACATATGTAAATGGAAAATAGAGACATGTTAACAGAAATGCATTCATTTTCCTTGGAATGTGCATTGTTTTTATTTCACAGGAAAAGGTAAATCTTGGAGATCCATCTTATGTGGAAAATGAATCCCATTTGTTAGCCTTTGTGAAGTCTCCACATTTGTTTCACTTCTTGTAATATACTCTGGATCTTTTGTGAAAATAATTTTTGTTGCTTTTTCGTTTTGTTTTGGTTTACCTTCATGTAATAATTAGCTTAAGTGTATTAGTCTTATCACCTGTGTATTTTTAGGGTGCTAAAACAATGAAGAATAAAGGGGGTGAAATAATAAAAAAGATTGTAACCAAATTCATACTTTGTACAATTTTTTGATATTGTGATCAGAGGAGAATAAAAAAAGTACAATCTGAATTAACATGCAAAAATGGCCATTGTCTTTGTTTGTACATTGTATGTACAGTACAATGCAATCATTTCATACTTTAAAACTGGTCAGAAAAAATAATTGTGATTTTTAGTCTTGCAAAACTGTATGTAGTTAGATGATGTGACAACCTAATATTTATCTAATAAATATGTATTCAAATGAAACCTGTATATTAGGTGTTCATGTTGTTATTTTGTATTTAAAAAATCAGATTGACTATCGCTAGACATTTATATACTTTCTTGTAACACTGAAAGTACTTTCATTTTGCTCATGTTATTTTTTTCCTAAATAAATTTGGAAAATTATGGATGGAGTTATGGGCAACTGTTTTGTAATTCCGAATTATTTTTTACTGGTATTGTTTCATAAATGATGTTATAGCTTAGAATTCCATACAGTTTTAGTATCCCTTATCCAAAATGCTTGGGTAGTAGCAGTCAAAATGTTTGAGAAAAGAAATATATTGGATACAAACCTGACCCTGAACATAATATGACTATAGGTGTACAAAATAAGAAATATAAGTATTTCTGATGTCATTCCACAAGCTATTTTTGGGGTTTCCATTGTCCTGTTAAAGTACGCCATATTCTGCACTTGCCTTGCTTTTATCTAAAAGGTGTTTCCTTAAACATAGCAAGATCGCTCTTCAAATTTGATGGTGGGATTCAGAACATATCTGCTGTAGCACACGGGACAAAATTAGTCTGACTGCGAAATTGAGATGAACACTTACCTTTTTATCTGGACAAGGTAGGAAGAGACTCTTCTGTCAAAATATATATGCTGAGGCATTTGACATCTGGAATTAAAAATTAGCCCAGTATATTAATAAAATGGCACTAAACCAGCCCAGCCTCAATGACTTCAACTCCCTTCCTCACTTCTTTGTCATGTTGTATAAATCATGCCCCCTGCAATCCTCTATACACTTCTCATGAGTTCTCCCCTTATCTCCAAGTAGGGCACTTGTCTTATAAGCCTTTCATGTATCCATATTTAAGGGGAAAAGTTCAACTACTATTAAAAATACAGCAAAGATTCCCTTTCTTCATTCAGAAAAACTTTCTGATGAAATGAAGAACTTATTTTAGGCTATTCCAGCCTAAATCCACGGATGGGGTGAGCTCCTGTAGTTAGCCCCAGCAAATGCAAGGTCAATAGGTACTGCTTCAGGGGGAAGGTAACAATGCTCCATGTAGTCATGCCGGCCACATGATCTAGGATGTGTCTACAGACAACGCTGGCTCTTTGGCTTAGAAATGGAGATGAGCACCAACCCCCAGAGTAGGGCCCAACTAGATTTAATGTCAAGGGAAAACCTTTACCTTTTCCAGCACTAAGGCCAAAGCTGATTACTAGTTCGAAACAAGGATCTAGAAACAAGCCATTAACTTCAACTACATTTTGATTAGTTGGAACCCCACTACTCCCACAGAAAGAGAAATGATTCAATCACAGATTTCAGTAAATTGAGAAAAACTTTACTGTGTTTAGGATTAGGGTGCAATACTAGGCAACTAATCATTCGATTCACTGAATTAAAAAACAAAACCAACAGGTCAACGGGACCAGGAAATTCAACTGAGCAATCCTAATAAGATCTGTACTAAATATTGTGCTATCGTATTTGTAAACACCCCGCCAAAGTAAATAATTGCATTTCCTTCACTTATCAAACAATGTCAGGTGTCTGACAAGTTGCAATGGCTTACAATACATAACCTTGGGGGTTTTTAGTTGCCACGTCACACCATGGACTCATGTGGAGCTTGTGGTCTAGTGTTACTACAAGTATTTCTTGACCATGGAATCATACTCAATTTTTCGTTAACTTTACCGAAGTCATTTACTGACACTGATTTACTGACAAGTATAGCAACAAATTGATAACTACGAAGATCCCTCTTCAGTGAATGAAGAGTTGAGAATTCTTAATATGATTTTTGTAGTCTCTGAACATTCGGGATTTTTTTTTTCTGTGCAAGTGAATTCCTGCATCCTTTTGCCTAATCAAGAGGTTTGCAATGCAAGGATTCATAGTAAGGTACTGTTTTTTTCCTTGCAGGAGCCAGTACTATCTGTGGCATTTGCAGTTTTAATGTTCACTTTTTCTGGACTCACCTTACCTTAATTGGGTTATTTAAAGTTATTGAAAAAGAGTGGTTAACAAGGAAGGGAAGGGTGGGATGTTTAAAAAAAAAACAGAATGGGTGGGACAAGAGGAGCAAGGTGGAGAGGAGACCAAGAGAGCACAAAATGGGGTAGGTTAAAGAAAAGTGTTAAACTTAGTGATGCAAGAGACCAGCACTGTTTGAGTACAGAGTTGTAAAGGGTTCATTGCATCTCACCACACACAAACTTATTATGTATATTATATAACTAGCTGTTCCCTGCCACGCGTTGCTGTGGCCCAGTCTGTGTATGTGTGTTTGCGTGTGTGTGTGTGTGTGTGTGTATGTGGTTTTGTGCATGCGTTTTTTGGCTTTTTTAAGTCTCTTCTGCTTTGTTTTTCAGTGTTTTTAGGAGTGATGGTCACTTTTTGGGTTAGTAGGTGTCTTTGTGTCCAAATTTGGTGTCAATTCATCCAGTGGTTTTTGAGTTATGTTAATCCCACAAACTAACATTACATTTTTATTTATATAGACAATATAATCCATATGGGAGGGAATATATATACAGTGTCCTCTCAAAGCCGCAGTAGAGAAGGGCACCTGCCTCTCAGGTTTCAAATTCACTGCAAACATATGTTTAAAGTATCAGTATTAACTGCAAAAAAGTTGTGCATGTTCACTAGAAAAATCAGTAATTAGTATCATTAATTCCAAACACTGAACTTTTGATATTGAGAAATCTTATCTCGCTGCCTCTTTGTATTCTGATAGTTACAATGTTGGTAGATGAAAGGAATGCTGTGGAGGCAGAAAAAGAAAAGAAGCTTCCAGAACACGATGCTGAAGTAACAGGCACATGAGGGCCAATCTGCTTTTCTTCTTCATGTGAGAAGTTAACTGTAGACTCAAGTTTCAACCACTCTTCGCACAGGCTCCAACAACATGAGATCCCAGTCACAGCCCCATCGAGGGCACAATGACCAGCTTCCCTGCTTCAGGGACGAAATCAAGCCACATCAGCCCAAGGTCACAATGACCACTCTCTCTCCTTTAGGCAAGACACATCAGCTTGAGGTCACAATGGCCAAGCTTCCTCCTCCAATGGCAAGTCTTTCCCCTCCAGGCAAGTAACTTAGCAGTGTGTGGTCACAGTGAAACATCAGTGAAACAAGTAGGTGCAACAGCAAGTACAATTAATTACTTTCTTACTTTGGGGCGGGAGGGATAGGGGGGATGGGAACGACAACAACAAAGAAGCAGGTAAACATGTTCTCTTTACTGCTCTAGAGTCTAGAACACAAGGGTCCTGGCAAATAGGGTTTAGAACAGGGGCCCTCAAACTATGGCCCGAGGGCCGGATACAGCCCTCCAAGGTCATTTACCCGGCCCTCGCTCAGGGTCAACCTGAGTATGAAACTACTTGAAAGCGCACAACAACAACAACAATCCTATCTCATCAGCCAAAAGTAGGCCCACATTTACCACTGAAATATTAATAAGTTTATATTTGTTAAAATTGTTCTTCATTTTAATTATTGTATTGTTTTTATGTGTTTTTGCACTACAAATAAGATATGTGGAGTGTGCATAGGAATTCATTCTTTTTTTTTTTCAAATTATAATCCGGCCATCCAACAGTTTGAGGGACTGTGACCTGGCCCTCTGTTCAAAAAGTTTGACGACCCCTGATTTAGAACATTGTTTCCCATAATTGTTTCACATTTTTTGCTCCATCAACTGCCTTGTTCATTCCATTATCCCTATTTGCCAAGTAAACCAGGGGGCTACTTTGACTCCACCCCATAAAATTAAATTATTAATCAAAAGTGTCCATCATCCTGCTTGTGTAACAGTTCCAGATCCTGTTTGCATTTGCTGTCTTTGGGATTTTTAAAAAATTGGCAAAAAATCAGTTTTGCTAATTTCATATTTTTCTTTTAAATTTCAGCATTTCATTTTTTTATTTCTTAGTGCATTCCTAACCCACATTAATGTGGAAGCTCAGCTGTACTTACTTTTGTGTCATCAGTTTGGGTGTGCGGGTGGATGCAAGAGAAATGATGCACAGGATATAGCAGCCTGGTCATTAATTTAGCAAGTGTTCCAGAATTACAAGTGCTAATTTGCATAACCAAGGAAAACCAGGAGGACCGGTTATGACCTATCCAGGTCCTCACCTCATGCAATAGTGTTCTTAATATGTTGCAGGGGTAAAAATGGCTCACTTTTCTTGTAATGCTGCTCTGATGAGGAGGAGTTGCAGCTAACTTTAAACAATTAGCCATATTATGCATTACATATTTTTAAATAATTTCTATTAAATATATTAAATACATATTAAATATATATGGCCTAAAAGATTAAAATCTTCATGAAAGCAAAGTACTTCAAAGAAAACAGATAGCACAACATTACATAGGGCGATTCTTTTTCATGTGAGATTGAAGATTTTGAAGATTTTTTTTCCTTACTACCCCTACGGAATTCAACTATAATGCACAGACTTTTGTTTGGAATAGCAGGATGGGATCTATCCAAAGCAAATGGACAGCCCAAAGGCTAAAGAGAGCATAAGCAGCAAGCAATGACAGGACAATAATCTCAAAGAAACAGCTATGAGGAAAATCCCATGAGTTTAGGTGTTTCTACATAATGCCCCAAAAATAAACAAGATGAACTGGAACTTTTAGCATAACGAAACAGTTACAACATGTAAAGCATAACTGAAACCTGGTGGGATGAGTCCTATCATTGGAATGTAGTAATGGAGGGGGGTATAACTTATTTAAGAGAAATAGGCCAAACAGGAGAGGGGTTGGAGTAGCATTATATGTCAAGGATGTTTACATACGTGAAGAAATGTAGTATTTCTATCCTGTAAACCAGGTTGAGAGCATCTGGATAAGAATTAAGGGAACAAGGACTGGAAAAGATGTAATTGTGGGGGTCTATTACAAACCTCCAAGTCAGACTGGATGAATCCTTTCTTGAACAGATGATCAAACGTGCAGAAAGAAGAGATAAGAGTAATAATGGGAGATTTCAACTATTCTGATCTTTGTTGAAAAACAAACCCTGCCAAAAGTACAAAGTCCAACAAATTCCTCATTTACCTTCTAGACAATTTTATTGTCTAGAGCAGGCATGGGGAACCTTCGGCTCTCCAGGTGTGGTGGACTTCAACTCCCACAATTCCTTGAGGCCAAGGTAAGCCTTTGGGGTGAATGCCGAGCCTCAAGGAATTGTGGGAGTTGAAGTCCACCACACCTGGAGAGCCGAAGGTTCCTGACCCCTGGTCTAGAGGGTGAAAGAGACAACAAGGGGGTCAGCTATTCTGGATCTAATCCTAGCCAACAATGAAGACCTGGTAAATGGCGTTACTTGCTTACTTAGGCGATCCCTCGTTGTCCAAGTAGGATCGTCTTCCAGGATTAGTGTGCTGGCGGTGGGTCTGTAGGTGATTGTGGAGCCCTATTCTTGATCTGCCTCACTTCTCGCAGTGAGGGCATTGGTTTCCAGGTGGAAGACAGTCCCAGTCAGGGTTGCCTTGACGCACCTTCCTCTTGGAAGAAGAATTCAGACAAATAACCAACACAGGTAGGAAAAATTCCAAAAGGCTGAAGCACAAAATGAACTCAAGCTTGCCAGAGAGATTAAAAACATTTAAAATCAATATAAGGTGGTTCTTTGGTTATGTCACTAGAAAAGGGAAGAACAAGGAAACGGCAGGGCCTCTGCATGGAGAAGGTGATGAAATGCTAATAGGGGATAGGGAAAAGACGGAGATGCTCAACTCCTCGGAGCAATGGGTTCAAATTACAGGAAAGGAGATTACACCTGAACATCAGGAAGAACTTTCTGACTTTAAGAGCTGTTCAGCAATTGAACTTTCTACCTTGGAGTGTGGTGGAAGCTGCTTTTTGGAGGTTTTTAAATGGAGGGTGGATGGCCATCTGTCAAATGTACTTTGATTGTGCTTTTCCTGCATGGTAGGGGGTAGGTCTCTTCCAACACTATGATTCTATTTAGGACAAGATTAAAAAAGAAAGGGCACCAAAATAGATATAAGAAGTAAAGAATACTATCAGTGATCAAAATCTGCTCACAAGAGAATGTAAAGGTGGGTCATATTTTTAAAGACTGTTAAATTATAAAAACAATTTGTGAATGATTGTTAGCAATTTTGCCTCAAGTGGCTTCAAACAGCCTGAACATATGGATTATGTTTGAAGGAATTATTTCCTTGCTCCTATTGGCTGAAATGTTTGTTAGATATAGGACAAGATTCAAATATAGCAGTTCCTGGTACCATTACAGGAATGCAAGTATCTGACCTTTCTGACACATGAAATGCACGGCTCTTTTATTTATGTTATTAAAATAAATAAAAAACCCAACTACCGTATATACTCGAGTATAAGCCGACCCGAATATAAGCTGAGGCAGCCAAATTTACCACAAAAAACTGGGAAAATGAATCGACTCAAGTATAAGCCAAGGGTGGGAAATGCAGAAGCTATTGGTAAATTTCAAAATAAAAAACTGCAATTACATTATTTGAGGCACCTGTAGGTTAAATATTTTTGAATATTTACATAAAACTGTAATTTAAGATAAGACTTCCCAACTCTGATTAAACCATTCTGACCTTCTTCAATGTAAATGTGTTTGCATATCTCCCAATAAAAGTAAATAGAGTAAAATAATAAATGTAATAGAAATAATAATAATAATAATAATACAGTAAAAGAATAGAAATGTGATATTAACAGTAACAACAGAGTAAAAGAATGGAAATGTAATAATAACAATAATAAAGTAAAATAATAAATATAGTAATAATAATAATAATAATACATTTATTATGTATTTATAACAGAGTAAAATAATAAATAAACTTGACTTAAGTATAAGCCAAGGGGGACTTTTTCAGCTTAAAAAAGGTCTGAAAAACTAGGCTTATGCTCGAGTATATACAGTACATTTTATGTAGTCACAAATCTCAAGCAATACTGTTATCTCAACCTAGAAAATAGAAATATCGTTATTCCTTAATTAAATTTTCTGTAAGATGGTTCATACAAATAAAATGCAACAATACACCACAAAATAAATCATTTCTAAATCATTACCTGGGTAAGAAGCAGGAAACACTCAAAGGATTATGAAAAGCTTTAGCACACTGGATACCATGTGAAGTGTTCTGGAAATGTATGACATCACAATCAGCAGTGTCATAAACAGACAGGTTTGTTTGACTCATTTCTATTTATAAACACTGTTTCAAAGAGGATAATGAGCTGCTCCATCAGTTAAATATTTAAAGGACTACAACTATACATCATGTGATAATTAGAAATGTGTTGCTGACTTTGACTGCGCATTTCTTCACATTAGTATTTTACAGAAGTGAAGCAAAGTTTTGCAGGACATCTCAAGTGGTGTGCTTGCCTATGGCCTCTATAGGAGTGAAGTGCTAGTGCTGTTGTGTCAGTACTGTTATTGCTTTTATAAGCTGCACAATTTGTTGATTGAGTTGCAGTAATTACAACTAAAATGGATACGTTTCTAATTAGTAGAAGACAATGTTGACAATGTTAGTGATGAACCATATGGAATGGCTATAGAGGAAACAACTGTAGTACATGCTAAATGTAAAGGGAAAATGTCCAAACCTTGTTTATACATAAAAGATTATATGAAACGTGTGTGTGCGTGCGTATGATTCTTATAAGGGGTTGGTTTAACCTCCAGTTTGCTACTAAAACTGAATTACTATGTTGTGAATGGATGCATGTCTAAAGAGAGTGTCACCAACATGAAAAGTTTAGAAAGCTCTGCATTATTGGATCAAGTTGGACATATTCTCAGCAATGCAGACATGTCATCAGTGTATGGTGATTAATAATCACTCTGCAGTCATTAGGGCCCTGTCTACATGGACCATTTTTTAATTACCTCATATTGGTCACTCTCCTGCCACAAGACACTCATGACAATTCAAATCTCAACCAGTTTTTTAGTCCTTAAACCACTTTAAAAAGTGGTTTAAGTGATATCTTGCATTCTGACTGAAGATCTGAATGGGTTCCAGAGAATTTTTATTTGTGCTTGTTCCTAAAAAGACAGCTTCACATTAGAGCTGGAGAGGGAATAGGGTGGACCAAACTGGTTGGTAGGAGGTGACCAGAGCTAGCAGGTCACATGATTCTCTCCCCCAGGAAGTAGACTTGGGTCATTTTAAATTTGCCATCACTATTTTTGTAAAAAAAAAAAGTATATGCGAATAATTGCAGATCAATATATTTCATTGAATGTACACACAGATCAATATACTTGTGTAACAGCATTACTACACCTCATGACAAGATGGGTAAATATGAAGTAGGCAGAAATGGCCAAGCAGCCACTTATGGCCAATAACTGAAATGAGAGGACATTTTCACAAATAAGTTCACATTGAGGAAAATACACCCAAGGGACATGTGTGGCCATTTGAGATGAAATCCCCACAATGTAATTGCTTTATGTTGTGTTCATGGGGCAAATATGAAATCCACGTGGATCTGGAAAATACTGGGCAAATAAGTCTATGGTTGTTGTGGTATTTTTTTCAGTTGAAGACAAATGCTAGGGCAGGAGCAAACAAAGCAATCGCTCTAGACTTTGTGGAGTTGCAACGCCTATCAGCTTTAGTACACCATATGCAAATAAAAGGAGTTTCATAATCATCAGCAGCATTATACAATACTTTTTAAATCATATCAGAAGTGACTTGAGAAACTGCAATTATACAATACTGAATAACTCTACCTGGTGGCAGATGGGATTGGAAGCAACATAGTTTGAAATTCTTTCTGCTTTTAGCGAAGTGTTCTCCAGGTGTTATCCTCAGTGCATTAAGTAATCTCTTATCGGAATTAATGCAGGGCACATCTAGACAGCCTCTTTATTGCAGTAACTTCTGCAATAAAGGGGCTATCCAGATGACGTTCTGGACAATCCAGAATTAATTCGCCACAAACCAGGAATTAATTAGATAGTGGATTTACTCCACGCCTTCTTAGTCTGGAAAATTGTGGGAATATCTACCCCATTCCCCCAAAGCCCCCAAACTCCTTTGAAAAGTAAAGAAAGCTTACCTGGCCTCCAGTACACTCTTGCAGCACCTCTCCTGACGCATAGAAATGATGCGCCAGGAGAGTGGGGGGGGGGGGGGGGAGAGCGATTTTCCTCCCCCCCCCCCCCCCCACTCTCCTGGCATGTCATTTCTAAGCACCAGTTGAGGTGCTGCATGAGTGTACTGGAGGCCGGGTAAGTTTTCATTACTTTTCAGAGGTGCTGCAAGAGTGTACTGGAGGCAGGTCCCCTGATGTTCTGCTGGGCTAGTCCCAACAGAACATGTGGACACCCACCCCAGAAAGCGAACACTTTCTGGGGTGGGTGCAGACAGGCCCCCAGGAACATCCACGTTTTAAAAACGCGAATGATCCTGAGATAAAGGGCTGTCTGGAACCGCCCACACAAAAACTCTCAAGGTAAAGAACAACTAACTGAATATAACAAGTTCCTGTGGAACACTCAGAAAACAGGGGACCACAGTCGCTTCCAACTCTGTTAAATTAATATCTAATGTCAGCCAAAGTTCTAATAATTCTGCCATCTCTTTCTTAAAATACATGAAAGCAGGGCTCGAACCTGAAATCAATATGTTGTTTATTTGTTCCAGTTGCTTCCGACTCTTTGTGACCTCATGGATCAGCCCATACCAGAGCTCCCTGTCGGCCATCAGCTCCTTCAAGGTCAAGCCAGTCACTTCAAGGATGCCATCCATCCACCTTGCCGTTGGTCGACCCCTCTTCCTTTTTCCTTCCATTTTCCCCAGCATAATTGTCTTCTCTAAGCTTTCCTTTCTTCTCATGATGTGGCCAAAGTACTTCATCTTTGCCTCTACTATGCGTCCCTCCAGTGAGCAGTTGGGCTTTATTTCCTGAAGTATGGACTGGCTGGATCTTCTCACGGTCCAAGCAGGATATACTTTAGTTTAAATACTGTGGTAAAGCTTCTACTTACTCTGCTTATACACATTTACCAACCCTCACAAGTACCACTTGTCCATGGGTTCAGAGGAGGCCAGAGGGAAAGGAGATCCAAGCAGCAGGCACTGAGGCGACCAAGGGGGCTCTTCACATCTTTCTGAGAGGCAACATAGAATCATAGAGTTGGAAGAGACCTCATGGGCCATCCAGTCCAACGCCCTGCCAAGAAGCAGGAATATTGCAATCAAAGCACCCGGCAGATGGCCATCCAGCCTCTGTTTGAAAGCTTCCAAATAAGGAGCCTCCACCACACTCCAGAGCAGAGAGTTCCACTGCTGAACGGCTCTCACAGTCAGGAAGGTCTTCCTCATGTTCAGGTGGAATCTCCTTTCTTGTAGTTTGAAGCCATTGTTCCATGTCCTAGCCTCCAAGGAAGCAGAAAACAAGCTTGCTCCCTCCTCCTTGTAACTTCCTCTCACATATTTATACATGGCTATCATGTCTCCTATCAGCCTTCTCTTCTTCAGGCTAAACATGCCCAGCTCTTTTAGCCACTCGTCATAGGGCTTGTTCTCCAGACCCTTGATCATTTTAGTCGCCCTCCTCTGCACACATTCCAGCTTGTCAA
The DNA here is from genome assembly GCF_037176765.1 of Anolis sagrei. Taxonomy (NCBI): domain Eukaryota; kingdom Metazoa; phylum Chordata; class Lepidosauria; order Squamata; family Anolidae; genus Anolis; species Anolis sagrei. Next base: position 153,129,491 of record NC_090023.1, read on the forward strand.
CATCTCTCTTCAATTGTGGTGCCACAATATTCCAGGTGTGGTCTAAACAAGCCGGAATAGAGCGGTAGCATGACTTCCCTGGATCTAGACACTATGCTCCTATTTATGCAGGCCAAAATCCCATTGGCTTTTTCCCCCCGCCCCATGACATTATTGGCTCATGTTTAACTTGTTGTCCACGAGGACTCCAAGATCTTTTTCACATTTACTGCTCTCAAGCCAGGCGTCCCCCATTCTGTATCTTTGCATTTCGTTTTTTCTGCCTAAGTGGAGTATCTTGCATTTGTCCCTGTTGAATTTCATTTTGTTAGTTTTGGCCCATCTCTCAATCTGTCAAGATTGTTTTGAATTCTGCTCCTGTCCTCTGGAGTATTGGTGTTGTCTGCAAACTTAATGATCATGCCTTCTAACCCTTCATCTGGGGATCACAACCAGACACAGTGAAGACATCTGCCCTTGCACTATGCTACTCTGCTGATGAGTATGCATGCCCAGTGTGGAACACATCTCACCACACTAAAACAGTAGATGTGGCTCTTAATGAGACATGCCGCATTATCATGGGGTGTCTGCGCCCTACACCACTGGAGAAATTACACTGCTTAGCTGGGGGAAGTAGCAGCCAATAGTGAAAGGACCAAGGAAGAGACATCTCCAGCTCATCCCCTGTTTGGGTATCAACCAGCACGTCAATGACTTAAATCTAGAAATAGTTTTCTAAAATCTACAGAGACACTCGCTGGAACACCTCAGCAAGCGAGAGTCCAAAAGTGACAGGCTCAAACCCAGGACCTCAACCAATGGCTGATACCAAATGAGAGACTCCCCCCTGGGCACACAGAAGACTGGGAGACTTCGAAGGCGCTGAACAGACTGCGCTCTGGCACCACGAGATACAGAGCCAACCTCAAGAAATGGGGCCACAAAGTGGAATCCACGACATGCGAGTGTGGAGAAGAGCAAACCACAGACCATCTACTGCAATGCACCCTGAGCCCTGCCACATGCACAATGGAGGACCTTCTTGCAGTAACACCAGAAGCACTCCAAGTGGCCAGCTACTGGTCAAAGGATATTTAATCAACTACCAAGCTCACACATTTTGTATTTGTCTGTTTGTTTGTTTTGTTCTGTTAGAAATGTAATACAATTGACTGGTTGCCCTGACACGACAAATAAAAATACCCTCCATCTAAGTCAGTGGTTCTCAACCTGGGGGTTGTGACCCCCAGGGTGGTCATCTGGCCATTTCGGAGGGGTCGCGAGTCCGCCTCCGTTGGCCCCACCCCATTCGGCGTGGACGCGAGGCGGGCAAGGGGTCCTCAGCACGAGGCCTGGCCTCGCGCAAAGCCCCCTCGCCCGCCTCGAGCTTTCACCAACGTCGGAACCCCTGAGCGGATCGCAAGGGGGGTGTCAGATGAGTCACCAAAGACCATCTGAAAACACGGTATTTTCTGTTGACCATGGGGCTTCTGTGTGGTAAGTTTGGCTCAATTCTATCATTGGTGAATTCAGAATACTCTGACTGCAGGTGAACTGTAAATCCCAGCAACTATAGCTCCCAAATGTCAAGGTCTATTTTCACCAAACTACACCACTGTTCACGTTTGGCCATATTGAGCATTCATGCCAAGTTTGGTCCAGATCGATCAGTTCGAGTCCACAGTGCTCCTCTGGATGTAGGTGAACTACAACTCCAAAACGCAATGCCCATCAAATCATTCCAGTATTTTCTATTAGTAATGAGAGTTCTGTATGCCAAGTTTAGTTCAATTTCATCATTAGTGGAGTTCAGAATGCTCTTTGAGTGTAGGTGAACTATAAATCCCATCAACTACAACTCCCAAATGACAAAATCTCTCCCCCCCCCCCCCACCCTACCAGTATTCAAATTTGGGCCTATCGGGCATTTGTGCCCAATTTGGTTCAATGAATGAAAATACAACCTGCATATCAGATATTGACATTACGATTCATAACAGGAGCAACATTACAATTATGAAGTAGCAATGAAAATAATATTATGGTTGGGGGTCACCACAACAAGAGGAACTGTATTAAGGGGTCACAGCATTAGGAAGGTTGAGAACCACTGATCTAAGTCACTAATAAAGATGTTGAACAGGACTGACCCCACTGCCCTGAACTCCCCAGAGGAGGAAGCAGGGTCTCTCTGCTTCTCAGCAGAGTAAACAAGTAAGTACCTTGTCGATGGCTTTCATGGCTGGAATCACTGGGTTGTTGTAGGTTTTTTTCGGGCTATATGGCCATGTTCTAGAGCAGGGGTCCACAAACTTTTTAAAGAGAGGGCCAGGTCATAGTTCCTCAAACTGTTGGAGGGCCGGATTATAATTTGGAAAAAAAAAATGAATTCCTATGCAAACTGCACACATCTTATTTGTAGTGCAAAAAACACTTCAGAACAATACAATACAATAAAAAAGAACAATTTTAAGAAATATAAACCATTGTATTTCATTGGGAAGTGTGGGCCTGCTTTTGGTTGATGAGATAGGATTGTTGTTGTTGTTGTGTGCTTTCAAGTCATTTCAGACTTAGGTTGACCCTGAGCGAGGGCTGAGTAAATGACCTTGGAGGGCCATATCCGGCTCCCGGGCCGTAGTTTGAGGACCCCTGTTCTAGAGGCATTCTCTCCTGACGTTTTGCCTGCACGTATGGCAAGCATCCTCAGAGGTTGTGAGGTGAGGTCACAACCTCTGAAGATGCTTGCCATAGATGCAGGCGAAACGTCAGGAGAGAATGCCTCTAGAACATGGCCATATAGCTCGAAAAAACCTACAACAACCCAACTACCTTCATCACAACTGGGGCCTTCTCCTCCCAGAAGAAAGCCGACTCAGTGCGTTATCACAGTAGAGCTGAGTGGGGATTGTAGTTGAGTGAGACCCAGACCCTTAGAGAGGCCCCTCGCAGGAGATGCCTGTGGGGAAGGCCCTCTCGCGCGCCGTCCAAACGCCCGCCTCGTGACGTCACGGCCACGCGCCGTCGCCGAAGGGAGGCGGGGAGGAGGGCTTATAAAAGAGGCCTGAAGCGCGAGGCCGGCTTTCTCAGCGCGCTTGAGAGAGGGACGCGGGAAAGGACGCTTCCTCTCAGGTCTCTCTGTCTTCTGCCCGCCGCCATGCTGGCCCTGCGCTCCGCCCGCAGTCGCCTCCTCCTCCTCCCGCTGCTCCGCTCCGCCACCCGGGAGTGCAGCGACAGCAGCAGCAGCAGCCGCCGCGGCGAGGACGACGACGACAACCCCCTGGTCTTCCTGGACGTGGGTGCCGACAACCAGCCCCTGGGCCGCGTCGTCTTCGAGGTGCGCGCGCCTTCTCTTTGCCTCTCCTCAGGTGCATCTACACCAGGTATGAGCAAGCTTGGGCCTTCCAGGTGGTTTGGACTTCAACTCCCACAATTCCTAACAGCCGGTAGGCTGTTAGGAATTGTGGGAGTTGAAGTCCAAAACACCTGGAGGGCCCAAGCTTGCCCATACCCTGGTCCACACTATGGAATGACTTGCTTTGCCCTGGCCTTATGCTGTGCTATCCTGGGAGTAGTTGCTAGGTCTCCAGCCTTCTCTGCCCCAGAGGGCTAGCCCCTCAATGAAATACAACTCCACACAGAGCCATGGCAACTCAAGTGGTGTCAAAACCGCATTGATTCCACAGGGTATTCGCACCCTCCCTCCTCTCCAGGCGCCTTTCCTCTGGGCGTCCTCTCTCTTCAAGGTGCCCTTCAAAGGTGCCATTGGAAACCATAACAATGTTCTGAATCAGGGATTTATTGAACTTTATTTATTTACAATATAACTAGCCGCCCCCTGCCACGCATTGCTGTGGCCCAGTCTGGTGATCTTGAAAATAAAGTAATAAGAAGTTGTTGGTTTCTAATATATGTAATTTCTTTATACTTGTGGGTAAACAATGTTTCTTGTTTCTTTGTCAGTGTTGATGCAGAGGTTGTCTGGTTTGCCTACTTTGGAACATGCAACATATATTTGCCCTTTCAAATCTCTAGTACTATATCTGTCATATACATATATATGTATGTGTGTGAATCTCATATATATGTGTGTGTGTGTGTGTGTGTGTGTGTATGGCTGGGTGACTTTGTGTCAGGAGGGCTTTGATTATATTTTCTTGCTCTGGTGAAGGGAGTTGGAGTGGATGGTCTTAAGGCAGCATTTCCCAACCTGGGGGTCGTGAGGGGGTGTCAGAAGGGTTACTAAAGACCCCCAGAAACTATAAATCCCAGTCAAGGTCTATTTCTGCCTAAACACCCATCTGTGTTCATATTTGGACATATGGAGTATTCATGCCAAGTTTGGTCTAGATTTTTCAGTTGTTTGAGTCCACAGTGCCCTCTGCATGTAGGTGAACTACAACTCCAAAACTCAAGATCAATGCCCACCAAACCCTTCTAACGTTTTCTGTTGGTCATGGGTGTTCTGTGTGCCAAGTTTGGTTCGATTCCATCGTTGGTGGAGTTCACAATGCTCTTTCATTGCAGGGAACTATAAATCCCAGCAACTACAACTCCAAAATGACAAAATCGATTTTTTGAGTGATGGTAACTCCTTGGGTTAATAGGTGTCTTATGGTCAAATTTGGCAGCAATTCGTCCAGTGGATATTGAGTTACTATGTCACTCAAAACGAACAGAGCATTTATATATATATATATATATATATATATATATATATATATATACTAGCTGTCCCCTGCCACGTGTTGCTGTGGCCCAGTCTGTTGATCTGGAAAATAATGAGAAAGTGTTGGTTTCTAATATATGTTATTACTTTATGCTTGTGGGTAAACAGTATTTCTTGCTGTTTCTTTGTCGGTTTTGATGTGGAGAGTGTCTGGTTTGTCCACCCTGGAACATGCAACATATCATTGTCCTTCTTTAAGGGTCCCTTTCAAATCTATGATACTATATCTGTGAGTGTGTGAATTATATCTATCTATATCTATGGCTGGATGGCTCTTTGTCAGGAGGACTTTGATTATGTGTTCTTGCCCTGGTGAAGGGAGTTGGATTGGATGGCCTTAAGTATTTTCTGTTTGTCATGGGGTTTCTGTGTGGGAAGTTTGCCCCAATTCTGTCGTTCATAGGGTTCAGAATGCTCTTTGATTATAAGTGAACTGTGAATCCCAGTGACTACAACTCCCAAATGTCAAGGTCTATTTCCCCCAAACTCCATCTGTGTTCATATTTGGATGTATTGAGTGCTTGTGCCAAGTTTGGTCCAGATCCATCATTGTTTGAGTCCACAGTGCTCTCTGAATGTAGGTGAAGTACAACTTCCAAACTCAAGGTCAATGCCCACCAAACCCTTCCAGTATTTTCTGTTGGTCATGGGAGTTCTGTTTGCCAAGTTTGGTTCAATTCCATTGTTGAAGGAGTTCAGAATGCTCTTTGATTGTAGGTGAACTATAAATCCCAGCAAGTACAACTCCCAAATGACAAAATCATGATTTTTTGAGTGATGGTCACTCCTTGTGTTGTGGGACGTTTTGTTGCCAAATTTGGTGTGATTTCATTCATTGGTTCTTTTGTTTTTAAGGTACTCATTATTCACAGATATAGATATAATAATAATAAAACTTTATTTTTAACTTGCCCTCTCTCCCCAAAGGGACTCAGGGTGGCTTCCATAAACAAAAATGGCAAACATTAAATGCTGCGTACAACAATAAAATGAAAACATTTAAACATAGAATCGAATCAAAAAGCCTTTGGCTATAAAAACATAAATCAGTCAGTCTGGCAACATACATAATACAATTAAAGAGTTAAAATCTGTCTAAAGATATAAAAATATAGCTCTTTGGTAAATTAAAATAGTCAGTCAGTTTTGTCCCCACCAGTTGTTCCCACCAGCCGTGCTTGAGACCGGGGTGGGACTGAGAGGAGGACCCCCTCCGCTGATCACAGAATCCAAACAGATTTGTAGGTGGGGATGCCGGTTGTCAAATACTCTGGGCCCAAATGGTTTATGAAATTTATAGCCTCTCTTTCCATAGTCAAGGGCCCAAGGCGGTTTACAGCCAGTATAAACATACAATATAAAAATTAAAACCAAGTCCCCAAGGAAAGTTGGGGGTATAAATAAACTTGACTGGACCATAAATATTAGCAAATGCTGTGAAACCCTAATTAAAACCCCAATCAAATACATTAAAAACCACCCTGATACTGCGTAACAAAGTTGAAGGGCCTTCCTAACCTTCGGACATCGCTAGTTTCAACTGTGGGGTCAGTGGGATCTTGGCGCCAGACATTACACCTTAGAACCAAGTCAGAGAGTTCCACTGCTGAACAGCTCTAACAGTTAGGAAGTTCTTCATAACGTTCAGGTTGGATCTCCTTTCTAGTAATTTGAATCCATTCCTCCGAGTCATAGTTTCTAGGGTAGCAGAAAACAAGCCTGCTCCCTCTTCCTTATGACATCCTTTCACATATTTATGCATGGCTTTCATGTCTCCTCTCAACCTTCTTTTCTGCGGGCTTAAAATATACCCAGTTCTTTAAGACGCTCCTCTTAGAGATTCATATTCTCCAGCTCTTTGATCGTTTTAGTTGCCCTCTGGGCACCTTCCTTGTTGCCTTAACAAAAGGCATTCTATTGTTGAAGATGAAAACCTGCTAAGAGATGTCGAGTTTCATATTTTTAAAATGATTTTTTGTACAGCTGTCTCCATTTTGTTTTTTTCTTTCTGGGTGTCTTTTTAGGAGCCATCACGAAGGCCAGTATTCATCAATTTAACACTGCACCTGTACTACTTATCCTTTGTACTTGTGGCTGTTGTTGTGTGCTTTCCAAGTCATTTCCAGTTTCGGGTGACCCTAAGGTGAAACCATCACAGTGCTTTCTGAGTCTGAGAGTGTGTGACTTGCCCAGAATCACTAAGGTTCTATGGGCAAGTTAAGAGTGGGACCCTGGTTTCCAGGGTCATTGTCCCAACACTCAAAAGCACTACACCATGCTGTAGTTAGCATTGTTAAAGATATGTATATGTCTTTTACCCTCTTCTCTTGTGCCTTTTGCCACGGGACAATGGTAGTTCAGTTCTGCTTTTACTTGTCTGTGCAGACATAGGTCTGGAATGGCTCATATCGGTGTCAAAGAATCTCTTCATGAAGGTTTACCTTTTGTTCTCTCAGCACCTTACAGGGATGTCACCCCATAGGCAGGGGACCATTAGGCTTTTGTTGAGGATCACTGCTGTGTCCCTTTATTATTAATTATCCCCAAACCTTCAGCTTTTTGAGCCAATCCAACAGTGAAGGCAGGAAGCCATTGCAACAAGTTTAATTGATCAAATCATCTTCCTAGGTGGGAAAGTGCCACTCTGAATTGAGGAGCAGATTAGTCTTATAGCATGTGCAAAGCTATCTGATCTTCGCCTCATCTTTCTCATCCTTTGTTTCCTTCCTTGGTCCTTCAGGTGTAAGCTCTAATCAGTGTCTACTCTGATTCCCTCTTGTCTGATCTCTCTGCTTTGAGCTGGTAAAATTCCACTTCAAGGCCTTCTTAGTCCGCACTGGTATTTTTTATTGCTACCTTAACCCTACTTCCTTTCAGTTTTATTTGGAGTACAGCCAGTCCCTGAGTTACAAACATCCAACTTACACACAACTCATAGTTAAGAACTGGATGAGACAAATAGGAAGTAAGAGAAATCTATCCCCAGGAAGGGAAATCCACTCCTTGAAGGTTATCATAGGAGAACAGTGTTTCCACTGAAGCTTTGTCACCAATCCTTGTTTACACAACAACCTAAAATGTTAAAAATCCAGTTATCACAGGGACAGCAAAACAAACATCAAACCCTATGCTGTCCAATCCCCCCCCCCCCCCCCCCGCTTACACACACACAAATGGCTGGAGTTACACTTAAAATGTACCTGTTCTGACTTACATACACATTCAACTTAAGAACAGACTTACAGAAACTATCTTGTCTGTAACCTGGGGATTATATGCCTTCCAGTGAATATAATTGCTTTTATAATCATGGCTTTTATTAGAAAAGTTTGATGGATTTGATTGGTGAAAAGATAGATTTTCCCACCCTGACATATGATGCTGAAGTAGCTAAAGTGAGACCAGGTATTACTTACTATGTTGGGCATCTACAGAAAGCTTTTACATAGTCTTTGTTGTACATATAGACTGGGCTAAAAAAGTAGATATTATATTCTTTCTTTATCCTGAAGTAGGACATACTTTGTTTAACCAGTTTCTCATATTGGGAGACAAGTAGGATGTGAATCAAATAAATACCAAAAAATGTAAAGCTCTTGAGCACTTGAGGTTGAGTTTGATCTGGTGATTGTAGAAGTTCTGTGAGTGATCTCATTCAATTCATAATCAAAAAATGTGTTATGTCAGAGCTGTTTATACTTTGGTTTTTCTGTGTTCCTTTATGAGAAGATTTTGAAGGACTGCTGAATCAAACCTACAGTTATTTCTGGGAAAGTTACACAGGGAATCAATTATGATGTAATCTTTCCACAGGTAGATGGTTCTAGATTCACATTGAGGAGTCATATGCATTGCATCATAAATTATCCCAATGACAGTGTCAAATGATTGTGAGTAGTTCATTCCTACAGGCAACATCACATAATGCTAAGTGAACAGGTAAAAAGCAAGGATGCTCAGAAAACCAAGAGAGCAGATTTGGGTAGGATTTCTGCAAACAAATACTCCTTCTGCACACAGACTTTCTAACACCTCACCCAGCTTCTCTTTACAGCCAATATAACTGAGTCATAAACATGCTTAACTGTGTTATGTACACTGGAAGTTAATAAAATTCTGTAATGTGAAATGCCTGCCTCTGGGAAAACACTAAAGCTGCTCCCCCAACTGTTGTGTGTGTAATCAACTATTTCTTTGTACAGAAGCAAAAAGTTGTCCTTAGCTGCATTATTTCAGTATGTATTTAAAATAGGCTTCTTGAATATCTGAGATTCTTGAATGTTAGTGTAAAAGGAAAGTCTGTTTTCTGATAATGTCTCTGTTTTTCTGTTAATTGAGGTGATTGTATTATTTATTCAAAGCATTTGCCTACCGTATTATAATACATTCATTAATAATCAATATTCATTATTCATTAATAAATACTTTAATAGCAAGCGGAGTTAAATGTAAGAAGAATCAAGTGTATGATTCTAGTCCTATGTTATCTGTGAGCATTTTGTAGGCTGGTGCTCATTTTTCTTTCTGCATAATAATTGAGTCCACATTAACTAGTATATTGCATTGTCAGAGGATTTCCAGTTCATTGCAGAAAAGGTGTAGTTTCTGCAAATGTTGGGCAAATTTCACAAAAGTTCGTTTGCATACTTTTTTCTCATTATCAGTAAGCATATGTGATCAAGCTGTTCTACAATATGGCGTCCCCCAGTATTCTTACTAACTGATTTCCTTTTAGGAAATTATGACACGTATACTTCTCTGAGTTTCTTCCTAGTTAGAGAGAGCATAGTTGAACACAACATTCCCACACTGGAGGTAGAAGTGCACCAAAGCTACATGTACACAGGATCTTTATACTGATCCCGGAAGATTAAAGCCTTGCAGGTTAACTCAGGGCATATCTGAATGCAACAGGATAAAACATTTAATCTATAAATTAGTTGAAATGTAACTGATGTTTTCACTTGACATTTTCAGTTATTGTCCAAAGTCAACAAGTGTCATTATTATTGAAACACAACAAGATTAGTACACAGCAAACAGGATCATTATGCTGGTTGTTGTATTGGACCACATGTCGGACACTTCCCAAGTGTCTAGGACTATGGGATGTATTGGCCAATAATGCGTGCAGATCCCAGTACGGTGGCCTTTTGCAGCTGACAGATGGTAATTTTATCAGCGCCAATTATGTTTTAAGTGCAGGCCAAAGTCTTCAGGCACTGCATCCAGTGTGCCGATCACCACTGGGACCACCTTGACTGGCTCTTGCCAGAGTCTTTGCAGTTCGATTTTAAAATCCTCATATTGTGTCAGCTTTTCCAGTTGTTTCTCTTCAGTCCTGCTGTCCCCTGGGATTACAACATTGACGATCCATATTTGGTTTTTTAATACAATCGTGAGGTCAGGAATATTGTACTCCAAAACTCTGTCAGTCTGAATTCAGAGGTCCCAGAGTAGTCTGATGTGTTCATTTTCTGTAACCTTTTCAGGCTTGTGATCCCATCAGTAGTAGTAGTAGTAGTAGTAATACTTCTTCATCATCATCATCATATTATTATTATTATTATTATTATCTTGCTTTTTCATAAGGGGACTCAGAGCAGTGAACATTAAACGCATTACAATACATTTTAAAATATGTATATAAAACAGTATTAAGCATCATTAGTATTCAAAACAATTCATTTAAATTCACCTATGTTTTTTATGTAGGTGCGGCTACTGGACTAAAAATGGAAGTAATGTGAACAGATCCTATGGAAGATTTTTTGAACTCTAGTATATTCTCAGCAAACTAGAAATAGTACCTTATTGTCATTCAGATTAATCTACAAATATGTCATATAGGAAACCTACATATGGTTCAGCCAACAAAATATCACAATGTTCATAATCCTCAAATTTTGTATAGACTCGTGTTGAATGAATGTTGAATTAGCAGATTTCCATTAACTCAGTGGGCTTGCGCTAGTTGGCAGGGGCTCTTTAGCTATAGAGCTGAAATGAACTTTTTTGAATCAACCTGTGTTTTGTTGACATCTACATCAGAGCTCAGATGGCTTGTGGTTTTGATCATTCATTGCAGAGTCACTTCAATTGCTGACTGATGTGAGAAATTGGCATCTACTGCAGTTAATTCCACATTTGATTTATTTTACCTGTCAGGTTGATACAGCTGAATGTAAGTATTTAGTGTACCTTATCAAGGATTCTTGGAAAAGTTTGCATTTGCTCTTGGAAAAACTGCCCTTTCTGTTAAACACGACAAAATATAAAATCCTCGAAAGAGTGATGCTTTAGCGGGCCAACTGAAACGTACAAAATACTTCATGTAGCTTTTGAAGCTGTGTGGGCTGCTACATCAGCCAAAGATGTTAAAAATCATATAGGAGAACAAAAGCCGCGATATTAGAGTCAAAGGATTACATTTTGTCCCTGATATTACTTCTGTTGTCAGTTAACATCGTTTGGAGGGATTTCAGTGCATGCAGAGGCCACTCTCCTTGGCCATGTGTACAGCAGAGACAAAGGTCAGAAAAAAACAGGTAGTAAAATTTCAAAACAGGTAGTAAAATTTATACAGCAATGTCTCTTGCTGTATAATTTTTGCATGACTATTTTGTACTTGGCTCAGTAAATCTATCATTGCTTTTAGGATTTTGAATATTGTTACATTTTTTTCTATGTTACATATTAAATTTCTTGGTATTCAGATTAGTTCAAAGAGACTGACTTTACACATGGAAGTGTTTTAACGGAATGAGGACAGAGAAAAGTTAAAATGCAGCTTCAGGAAAGGCTGGCCTCTATGCACTCAGATTGTATTTGGTATAAGCTTTACAGGCTTTACTATACTGATTTTCTAGTAAAACATTATGTCTCTTTGTTGTGTTAGTTTTAAATAATGGACCATGTTAAGCTGTTACGTGTTTCTCAGTCTATTTTTCTTCTTCCTAACAGCTGAAAGCGGATGTCGTGCCAAAAACAGCAGGTAAGGTCAAATTTTGACTAGTGCTTTATTAAATTATTTTGCTTAGATAAAGTTAGCAACGCAAAATGAAGGAAAATTGAAATGTCTTAAAAGTTGTTTGTTTTTTACTTTTCTCCATGAATAACAAAGCTCAACCAAAAAAAAATATTTTTACCTTGGTTGTTAGGCCTACTTCTGGGTTTATTTAGGGGTGCTGATTCAGAAAATTGGATAGCCCACATCAGCTCTAATTTCTTATATATGGTTATCATGATATCTCATGGATGAACAGATGGTACAAAGTACAAAATGTAATCCTTTGACTCTAATATCGCGGCTTTTGTTCTCCTATATGATTTTTAACATATGTTTATATGACATATGTTCTATACCTAAAAAAATAGAACTGATAAGGGAAAACAGGTATCATTTTTTTAATCCAGCAGGTCAGATATACCCAGAAATGGACCTAACATTTTAGACACCAAATTGTATGTTGGTCAGTGCAATCTTCTTTTTGGAGAACAGGAAGAAATTGCTCTAAAACATAACCACACAGTTTCTTTCCTTTGGTTCCTTGTGTAAGGATTGACTGTCACAAATTCTCTTAACATCAAGTAAAAATCTATTAAAGGATAGCACAATGTAGGCACAGTTGGTAGGATAAATGTTCTGCAGTTGTAGCCTCTGGTGGGATGTGATTGAGAGACCTATTGCATGTACGAAACCTAAGTACATCTTGTAGTATCACTTCCTTCTAGACAGAGTAAGATTAAAGCTGTATCATTTAGAGGTGATTTTGCCCATTCCTTCATCTGAAATATAGCCCTGATGCTTGTTGGCAGTCTACCATCCAGGTGCTAACCAGGGCTGACCCTGTTTAGGGTCCAGGGTCAGACAGGACCTGGTGCCTTTAAAGTATTTGGGCAATACGACAGTCAAAATGCTTCTTCTGTTAATCAAGCTGCTTTCTCTCTCCTTCAATCTTCTCTCTCCTTCAATCTTCCAGAAAATTTTAGAGCTCTCTGCACTGGAGAAAAGGGTTTTGGATACAAAGGATCCACCTTCCACAGAGTGATACCTTCTTTCATGTGTCAGGTAAGACCACACATGTTTGTTGAACTACTTGATGTGTTTGAAAGAGCAGTGGAAGAGACGCTTCATTACTGACTGCAGTGCTGTAATTTTGAAAAAGGTTTGGTGGGTAGTGGAACCACTCTTCCAGCAATGAAAGTGACTGTATTATGTACCCGTTTTTTAGTAGGGAAACATATTTCCATTTTTCTGTGTGGTAATCTGGACAATTTTCAGTATTTATGGTTGATGTATCTCCCCTGTCTCAGGAGGAAAAAAACCTGTCTGTGCTTGGAGTCTTCTTCTTGAACTGGAGCACAGCCAGGCATCTGTCACATTCTGCTCAAAGTTTCTTGTATGTTTTCATGATGGACTGGCACTATATCACTTACAGACATTCTGATTTTGAGTCAAATTATCTGTCTCTTTCTCTCCTAACTATCAGATTGGTTGAAAGTATTCTTAACATTTTAACATTTAAAAGACGTGAGGGGAGTGACTGCGATGGTTAAACCAACATTTGAAACAAACATTGTGCTCAAAGTCTTTTCCTCTGATCATCAGGCACAGCCGAATGGCAAGTGTCATGAGAGGCAAAGAGCATAACATCTTCATGCAGCAAAGAATGCTTTGTTTATTTTGTTTGCCTTATGTCTTTCCTTCAAGGACCGGTGGGTGGTGGAGCACAATCTATTTAGTTTGGCAACTAAATAATTGCTTAGTGTGAATAAATAGCTAATGTCTCCCAGCTTGCTTTGGGAAACATGTAAAACGGTTTGTACTTTTGTGTAGCATTAGTCTTTTTCCTTACAGGGGCTGTTGGTTAGAGAAGGGAATTCATGTGGAATTGTAATGAGCCTTGCCTGTTAGCAAAAATGCCCATAGTTCAGTTTTTCTTGTTATTTGTCAGTGTCAGTCTTGTGATGCTTTATATATTTTTTTCTGCTGAAAGAATGCATATTTTAAAGGAAAAACATCTTGGAAATATATACCATTTATAGCCTCAAAAAACCTGCATGTATTTCAGTTGAAAGGGCTAAAATGTTTGACCCAAAGCATATTGAGGCAGCAACCCCTAATTTGAATGCTGAAAGACTCCATATTATTTTAAATAAGCCAGGCATCTGCCAATTGAATACCGACAGAAGGTTGGTATTCAATTGTAAAGAGAGATTAGTATGTAAGAGAGGAATCTGTGCAACTACCTTTGGTGGACTGAATGGTGTCATTCCCATTTCATTAAATTACATGTTTTTGAATTAATTTCTAAAGAGAGCCCTTTCAAAAATAATGACGGAAAAATCCATGTGAAAAACCGTTTTTACCATTCATAGAAACAATTGCACTTTAATTTCTCTTGTTCTCAGACCAGCATCTGAGTGCCTTCAAATGAAATTAGGCTTTGCTTGTGATTTATTCATATCTAGAATCTTTCTCTTCCTCTGTTTGAGTAATGATTCCATCTACAGCTCCATTTTCATCTTCCTCTTCCACCAACACTTTCTACATTTAATTGGTTGCTGTCTAAAGATAAATAACTAATTTTTATATCCTCTTGAATATCTCTCCTCTTTACTTCTGTGCAAAGGGTGAATTTGGCCAACTTCATTCTTTGAGATTCCTTTGTTTACTAACAGATTAACATGCCATGCCTTTGAATTCTTCCTCCTTATTTGTTGAATTGAAGGGTAGAGTATTGGAAGGAAAAATACATTTTTGTATGTAAATAAAATAAATAATAATGACCTTATATTAGAAGTTTCATAAGAATGTTCCACCTTGCATTTTCAGTAGCAGTGTACGTCCCAAATCCCATTTTTTTTTACGTGTGTGTATGTGCCTTCAAGTTTTCTGTTGACTTTTCGCATTCCTATGCATGAAATGGGCTTTACTTAGGCAAGGAATATTCAGAGATGGTTTTGCTGATTCATTCTTCTGAAATACAGCTTACAGTTATATTTCATTAGTGGTCTCCCACCCTATTATTAGGTAGGGCTGACCAGCTTAGCTTTAAGAAACTTTAATGTTCCAGGGCCCTTTCAGACAGGCCCTATATCCCAGGATCTGATTCCAGGTTTTTTGTTTATCCTAGATTATCTGGCAGTGCTGACTCATACAATCCAGTTTAAAGTAGAAAACCTGGGATTAGATCCTGGAATACAGGGCCTGTCTGGGAGGGCCCTGAGAAGTACATATTTTTGTGAGGAAGTGGGGGTCATTTTGTGAGGGAGAAGAGGAACATATCTCTTTTTGTGAACAAATGTTTTCTTTTACTGTTGTGTTGGAGGTGAGGGAGGATCAGTTAAGAATGCTAACTGCCTAAGAGAGGGCAGGTTATCAATAAAGTGTTGTTGTTGTTGTTGTTGTTATTATTGCAAAAGTGCTGTGACCTAATTGATCCAACTGTAATTACTCTTAAAGCTTAAACTCTTCAGTTCCACAACACTGCAAAACTCCAAGATAGTGAAGGTTGAGGTAAAGGAAGGGCCAAATGAATAGTGTTAAACTTACTGGCTCTATAGCATTGTTGCTCATTTAATGTATATATTTGTTAGCTTCCATTATTAATTACGAAGGAAGCTAATTACTGTGTTCACCAAGGTGATACTGCAGAAATGTTAGTGCTGAAATTCCAGCATGACTATACATTTTTTAATTTCTTATTTAATTTATAGCTTACTTGATTGTAATTCCTATCACTGATATGGTGGGAAATTTCAAATGTCGTTATAAATGTTGCAGGTCTATAACAGTAGGCTGTAGATCAGGCATGGGCAAATTTCGGCCCTTCAGGTGTTTTGGACTTATCCAGTTTAGCGGCTGTTAGGAATTGTGGGAGTTGAAATCCAAAACATCTGGAGGGCCGAAGCTTGCCCATGACAGTTATAGATAATGTCATAGTTTGAATACAGTTCAACAGAAAACAGTAAGATAAAATCAAAGGACAATACTATCAGTTCTATATTCTTCCTAAACGTTATTCTTGTGTCTCCCAGAAATGGTCTCCCCTGTCCAGAAATGGTCCTTGCTCCTCTGTTGTGTAATGAAAAACTTTTTTGTGATGTAACAACCTCAAGGTGTGACTGTTCCTGCCTCCACATCATTTTGATGTCATTATGAGCTCATACCATGTGATGGACTGCATGTATAATGAGATAAATATTTTTGTTCTTTCCAGGGTGGTGACTTTACTAATCACAATGGCACTGGGGGCAAATCTATATATGGCAGTCGATTTCCTGATGAAAATTTCATCCTTAAACATATTGGACCAGGTAAACAAAATTCCCTCCCCCTCTCATTGGTTTGGCCCTTTATATCTGCTACTTTCTACTAATGGCAGTGGGGAAGATCTGTTTTCTCATTGTTCCATTGTATGTTAAGTTCATAAACAAGAAGGCCATCTTCTGATAATGTTTACATTCAGAGCTGTGGGTTTCATGGCCCAGTATTGAGATCTGAATCGGATTTTGGATCTCTGATATGGGTAATCCCTGCTCAAACCCTTAAATACTTGCTGTTACTTTAAGTATGGCCCTACTTGGGAAAACAGAAGGTTAAAGACATCAATATGCAAATGACCCTTTTGTCTCCTCGCCTGGTCTAGGATTGGCAATGAATTTTTGAACTGGTGTCTCGAATCAGTAATGACCTGGAAGACTTAAAATAAACCAAGGTTCAGCTCTGCTTTAAATACAGAGATTTTATTGGTTGAAGAATTGTATTTCATTTTCCATACTATTCAGGATGGATTTATATTCTTTTAAAGTTTTCACTGCTTGGGGGATGTTTTTAGCCAGCACTAATCACATTTTGGGTTTGAGACACCTGATTGTTCTGAAGTTATCAGAGTATAATGGTAATCACCATTTTACGTATACTAAATATGCGCTATAGCATGATCTTGGTTTTTTTTTGTTGTTGTTGTTGTTTTTTAAAAAAAAACAAAACCTTTCCAGGCAAATTGTCACTACTATCAACTACAAAAATGACTGCTTACTACTATGTCTATGCTCTAATCTGTCCCTGCATGGTTGAAGTGACATTGCACAGAAAGAGTTCTTAATAACCCTTTAGTGGCGATACCTTGTATTTGCCTTTATCTCTTGCATTAGAACCATGGCCTAAGCCTTTATTTATTTATTTATTTATTTACTTCGCTTATATACCGCAATTCTCAGCCCAGGGGCGACTCATTGCGGTGTAAAAATAATAAATAATCATATTTAAATGGCCCCTATTTTGGTCTATAATAGAAGTTTGGAACTACCACATATGATTTGTCTTGCAGAAGCCATACAGATTCCCTGAAAACCTAGATTTAATGAATTTATTCTACAACATTTATAAGAAAAAGAGAGGACACAGGACAAGATGAGTCTTCTTATGGAGAAAAAAGCAGGGTATAAATAACATAATCAGGAGGAAGAGGAGATTGTCCAAAATCATATGCTTCTTTTATCTCCAGAATGATTCCCCAATATACATACACAAATAAATGTGTGTGTGTTTGTAATACACACACACACATTTATTTACAGTATTCCACCCTTCTCACCCCACAGGGGACTCAGGGCAGATCACAATGCACATATACATGGAAAATATTCAGTGCCATAGACCAGGCATCCTCCAACTGCGGCCCTCCAGCTGTTTGGGCCTCCAACTCCCAGAAGCCCTAACAAGCTTGTTCAGTTTTCAATAATTCTGGGAGTTGAAGGCCCAAACAGTTGGAGGGCCACAGTTTGAGGATGCCTGCCATAGACACACAATATATATAGACAGACACAGAGGCTATTTAACTTTCCACCTTCATGAGGGTATGCTTTGAATTCCAGCCACTGGGGGGAGCTATCACTTCACCGTCCACTTGTGACCCAATTGAGTACTTATTCTTTTGCACGCTGCGGAGATTTTTATGGCATTGTAAATTGGTTAAATTAGCATCCCTGCATAAGCGGTACCTAAATTTCCTACTTGACAGATGTAACTGTCTTTCAGGCTGTAAAGATCGAAAGCAAGCTAGAAAATGGTTGAGAGCTTACTCTGACTCGAGCTGGCTTTGAACCCATGACCTTTTGGTCAGTAGTGATTTTAATGCAGCTGACTCCCAACCAACTACACCACAACCCAGTCCTTGTGCCATGAGGGTCTACACACACACAAACACACTTCAGTGAAAAGAAATACGCACTGCAGTTGGGACCAGTGAGTCCATTATTTGGAAAATATTTTAAAGAAAAGACAGATGAGGAAGTCTTGGATTCCTAGACATATAACACCAGTCAATTCCACTTGGGAAATTTCTATTTGAAGGCTTCATAAAATAACCTCCCCAGATTACTGTTCATTCTTTGTTTCTGTAAAGTGAAGTGAATTTGCTGGTTTGTCGTTGCTGCAGGTGTTCTTTCAATGGCTAATGCTGGACCCAACACCAATGGATCTCAGTTCTTCATTTGCACAGCCAAAACAGATTGGTAAGCATTCAAGAGGAATGTTTTCTTGAATTTTGGGAAACTGCCCAGGTTATGTTTCTTGTTGAATATGAGGGATAGGAATAGCTGTGTTCATTGTATATTAAGTAAAGCTATATTGTTCTACATATCACTGTTCCCATGGCTTCTGGACAAGCATTCTTTCTTCTGTAGCTCTGAGTTAAAATTAATATTACATTGAATAATATATAATCATAATAATATGAAACATAAGACTTTTGTCACCTGAAATGCTTTCATTGTGGTGATTTTTCAAGCAGTAGCTGGAAAGAAAAATTACAATAGCTACCCATTAAGTAGTTTCTGCCAACCTAGCAGTTCAAAAACATGAAAATGTGAGTAGATCAATAGGTACCACTCCAGTAGGAAGGTAACGGCATTCCATGCAGTCATGCCGGCCACATGACCTTGGAGGTGTCTAGGGGCAACGCCGGCTCTTCAGCTTAGAAATGGAGATGAGTACCAACCCTCAGAATCGGACACGACTGGACTTAATGTCAGAGCAAAACCTTTACCTTTACTTACCCATTAAGTGTGAGGACAGCATATTTTGCCTTCTCACTTGCTATTGGCTTTGTGGTAAAATGTGCTTACATGGCACTGATATATTCACAATGTGGTGCCCTGTTGGGTAGTACTACTTTAATATGATGCCCAAAATACACAAAGAAAAGTTAGTGCATGCAGAAGTTTGGACAAGGATTATCAGAAAACAAGCACAAACAAGTTGCCAATCTAAAGGTTAAAAACAAAGGTGTGGTTGAGGTTGGAAAATATTTTTTTTCAACAGCCTGCTGAAAGCTCCCTCTCTGTCCATCAACATCTTGTTGCAACTGTAATGTAAATAGAAATCAATATTTACAGTATAATGCATAAGTTGGAAAGCTCAGTGATTCTTCAGCATTTATAAAATTTGGATTAATACTTGCTTCTTCTAAAGCAATAATCAATTTTATTCTTTCTCTATAACTTTCCTACATAGATAATGTACAAAGAGGACATTTTTTTATGACAGGAGTGACTTGAGAAACTTCAAGTCGCTTTTGGCATGAGATAATTGGCTGTCTGCAAGGACATTGCCCAAGTGACACCCAGATGTTTTACCATCCTATGGGAAGTTTATCTCATGTCCCCGCATAAGAAGCTGAAGCTGACAGATGGAAGCTCACCTTGCTCCCCGGATTCAAAATGCCAACCATTCGGTCAGCAGTCCTGCTGGCACGAGGGTTTAACCCGTTGCTATGTAATAACATGCAGGTTTTATTTAGTCAAACACTTAATGAGTGAAGGCAACTTGATAGTCATAAATGAGGAATTGAAATATTAGGCATTCTGCTGGAGGGTCAATATGACCTGAACAAACCCATCTGTTAATAATATGTGTAAGAATAAAAATGTATTTAATTGCTTATTGTTGACATGTGCCAACGCTGTTGTGAATGCCTTCTAGCATGTGATGGCTCTGATATTTGGTTGTCTGCTAATGTAAGAGCTAAAGACCATTGCATAGAAATGCATGTGGACCTTAGAGTCATGTGCATCCTCTTGAGCCAGCCATCAAATTCTGGTGGGATACTTGATTTTTTTTCACAGTCCTGCTGTCTTGGGGGTAACTTTATGCAACTGTGTTTTGTCTGATCCTATTCACTTCTACACTTGTTTGTTTACTTCCCACCTGTCTGACATACAACACCCAAGTTGACTTACTGTGCAAACCAAAACAGAACACAGCTAAAAATGGGTTCAGTGTTAAGTAACAGTTTAAAGTAATTACATAAACTGTCACATTAAAACCCAAGGTGAGTGAAAAGGAGTTTTAAAGTGTGCCAGCAGAGGGAGAAAAAGATTATGTTCCCATTAGAAGGCCCTTTTCAGCAACCTCTTGTGAGCCGTGTAAATAAATAAAAAAATATATTTGCTGGTGGAAGGATAACTGAGATTAAGCTAATATAACTTTCAATAGGAAAGATTTTCACATTATGGGAGCTGCCACAGAGCTAGGATCAAGAGAAAAGTCTCAAAACTGAATCAGGCCCCTCCAGGGGGATGCAATCTTTCGTATAGTCTGAACCCAAATTGAAAAATTTTAAATATTTGTTGCACTAGTCTTAGGGAAAAGGTTTCGTTCTTCTACATAACGTTTCAGTAGAAGGCACTAGTTTTGCGCAGAGTAGGGTATCCTAACAGGCTTCACGTTACCCCCATTGTAGCCTCCATTTTAAGTATTTGCTCTAAAATTAGGAAATTTCTCCCTCAGAAGCCTTTGGAAGTCTCTTTGCTATTTGGCATTTCTCTCTGGACTTTTTTTTAAGGTTAGAAAATTGCTTTTTCATAGAATGCAGGGGTTTTCTGGCCAAAAATATGCCTGCCCTGTCTAATCACTAAAATGGCAAATTCCCCATTTCCAAGGGATCTGAGAGTGATTTGCCATTTGTGGAGCATATTTTTCCCCAAGGTGGCTAGAGAATGATGGATCTTCCCAGTTTTAGGGGGGAAATCATCAGTGGAGCCTCAGAAATATCAGTTCCTGCTCCGAAGCAAAGAGTTTTCCTGTATGTTGGACAGTCCTAGAAAAATATTGTACCTTGGTAGATACAATTGGCAGGTTGACACAGTACTGCAGGGAATTGAGGCCCCAACTATTGAAGGTAATTAAAAATGTTGCATGGAAAGCATGCCTTTCCGTATGTTTAGATAATTACAGTATAATTAAATAAACCTGTATATAGACAAATGGGGTGCATTTTGCCATTTTGTCTTGTTTGTAAGCTTTTGGAAATCTATCTGACTAGCAGCTTTTTGGAAATTGAATGATGGAATAGACATTAATCTAATACAATTCTTATGAATATAAAGGAGGGGCCCCTGGTGGCAAAATGGATTAAACCCTTGTGCTGACAGGATTGCTGACCGAAAGGTTGGTTCGAATCTGGGGATCAGGGTGAGTTCCCATCTGTCAGCTCCAGCTTCTCATGGGGACATGAATGGTAAAACATCCAGGCATCCCCTGGGCAACATCTATGCAGACTGCCAATTCTCTCACACCAGAAGCGACTTGCAGTTTCTCAAGTTGCTCCTGATGTGAAAAAACCCCGAAGTAGAGCTTCTCAAAGATGATCAGTTGTGAAGCTACCATATGATCACGTTGAAGACACAAAGAACTCACTTTTATAGAATCAGCTGAAATGGACCATGTAACTGACATAATTGCAGATACTTATTATTATTATTAACTTTATTTATACCCTGCTAACATCTCCCGAAGGACTCGGTGCGGCTTACAAGAGGCCAAGGCCAACACATCAATAAAACAACAGTATAACAAATACAACAATAAATAAACTCATAAAGCAAAACAATAACATTAAAACAATACCACATTTACCACATTTTCCAAAAGATCCTTACAGAAGTTAGCAGTGGCAACAAATCCACTTTACCTACTCGGATTTTTTTTTTTTTAAATCACGTAGCAACCAATTTTACATCTATTTCATTTATGTATGAATTCTGACCTCATGCCAACCCATTGTTAAGTTCCTTAACTTCTATGGTGTGATCCCAAATTAAGTATTTTTATCATTCCTTGTTGGATCATGGGTGCAGGCATGTTCTTCACTCTCTTACTACAGTTGTTACAGGAGCTCTGCATTACTTTTCTCCTTCCTACATTATTTTTGTTTCTATTGCAGGCTGGATGGAAAGCATGTTGTATTTGGTCATCTGAAGGAAGGAATGGATGTTCTGAAAAAAATCGAAAGCTTTGGCACAAAGAGTGGAAAACCTTCAAAGAAGATAGTCATTACAGATTGTGGCCAGCTGTCATAAGTCTAAATCTGCCAACATCTCTGAAGCATCCATGCTGCAAAAGGGAAATGATAAGAATTATTACTTGCACATTTCTCTCCTGGGTTTGGACTGGACTGATAGGAAAACCATCTTTCTGAGCCATGATCAGACAAAACAGAAATATTTTTAGGGTTTTTTTTTTTACTTCTGAAACAATTGTACTTTTTCCACGAATGTTGCAGATGTGAAGATTCACTATTATGCTTGAAAATTGAAAATGCAAGGACAAGGACTGTTAACAAAGACTTGCTAGGAAACCTCAGAAATTGTTCCAGGAGTCAGACTGAATCTTACGGAAATATGAACCCTGGGTGTTAAGAATATTAACTGGTGTTTTCCCACCTTAGTGACTTAGAGTAACCTGCAATCTGTTTGAAATGGTACTTGACTGCTATTTGAAATGAATGTATTAACAGATACTTAGTACTTGAAAAATTTCTAGCCTGATATGTCAAGCATGGCTAGCTAAATGATTAATTGTGTTGATTTGAGAATCTCAGGTCAACGCAATTCAGTCAAGATAACTGAATGAACAGTACTTCCTCCTCCTTCAGTGAAGTGTTTTCTTTCTGTTTGAAGTCTAACTGATAGCATGCTTTTCAACTGAGATTACTTTTGAGATTGTTTTATAACCCCAAAGCCATCATTATATCATAAATATTTAGTATTAAAGCAATTGGAAAGTAGGATTCTTTTCTGCCCTACAAGAAAGAGGAATTAATCTTCTCTGAGTATAATAATAATAATAATAATAATAATAATAATAATAATGTTTATTTATACCCCACTTTTTCTCTCCACAAAGAGACTCAAAGCAGCTAGATGACTCCAAGTGGTTTCAAAATCTAGTATGCATAAAAGCTCTTCTAAAACTAATTTTTAGCCCTGTACTTCTGGTGCATGCCCAGTGCAATACTGTATTTCATCAAATCTAAGGTACACCCATTGTTGAAGCTTCAGGTTTAGAAAAAAAGAATTTTCTTAGACTATATTTTAGAATTTCCTCTGCATGCACAATACCATTTTTCCAGTGCAGCTAAAAAAGGCTATTTTAATCAGATTTTGACAGACTTAAGGAGCAGTGCAGGCACTTTAGCATCCTCATTCTTTAATCCACGGTTGGGCAACATGCAGTGGGCTTTTTTCCTACTTAATTTAGCTATTATTACCTGCAGTTTCACAAAAAGGCAGTCTGTTTTCATATCTTGAAAAACACAATGATTCTGCTTTAAAAGTTTTCTAAAATTAGAAGTAATTCCTTGCCGTTCCAGCTCTGAGTTTGTTTGTTTTTTCAGTGGTAGAGGGGGTAATGTGCAGCAGACTCAACCTTGCCTACTCCCTGCTCAGGTTGACTTACATGATTAGGGAAATTGAAATTGGCTGAAGTGGACTGTTGCTGAAGAAATATTGAATCATAAAGGATTACTTGGCAACTGAATTACAGTGCAACCCATCTGCAGGGCGTCGTTTTGAAGAAGGCTGATGGTAGCCTCTTGGAAAACTTACTTGGCTTCCATTCCCCAACTTACCCCAGTCCACGGAACTATCATTATTATGGCAGAAGGAATGATTAATGGTAAAGCCAGTTTCCGTGGTAATGTAATGTGTCTGAGAACATGTGTAGCAAATAATTGTTAGCACTGTCATTACCTCAGGTATGTAGGACTAAGCCTACAGTATTGGTGTTGTGAACAAGGGAGGATGACTCAACCACCTGAATTTATCAAAGGTTGTTGATGATACACAAGTTGGTGACCTCTGCAACAGCCTTGGGTTTTGTTGACATAAGCTAACAATACCCAGGCTGTGTTTGTGGAGGTGGGGGCTGCCTGTGTTAGGGGATATCTCAAAGTGCTATGTATCCTTTTTGATGGGGAAGCAGAAGACCCCACAGCAGAACTACTTTTTAACATTATCAGTATTTAGTACAAAGAACATTAAAATGTGAAGACTTTCTGAGCCAGTGATGTGTTTTGGGTAGACTCTTGGGCTGGAACGTACAAGAACCAGGTTCTTGTCCCCACCGAGCTACAAAACTAAGTGGGTTATTTTACGGGTCGTTCCCTTTGGCTGATGTAACTGAGACGTTTACTGTGAGAATGAATAAAGTGAGGAGGAGAAAAATATTCAGGGATGGTGACGTTGCAGTGCAGCAAAATATAACAAAACCCACAAACAGCAAAGCAGAAAATATATCATGCAAGTTTTTGAAGCTTCTTGTGACTTTTTTATCAGGCGAAGAATTTAAAAACGATACAAGAAGAAACTATGATTATGTTAAGAGTAATTGACTTACCTTCTGTCTTATATGTTAGTTATTGAAGGATTTCAAAGCAGGCAGTGGCCAGTTCCCTCCTTGGCCTTGTAAGGATTGCAGACAAACAGATAAGAACATTTCAACTCAATTAGCAACAGAAAAGTAACTTCTCTTGAGAGGTAAATGTCCCAATCCTGTGTGAAGCAAACTGCTGCTTCCTTAGGCAGGGAATAGTGTATTTCTTGGGGAGTTTTCATACTATTATATCTGGAAATGTGTCAGATGCTGCATAGCTAAAACTTTGCAAACTGAGAAGGATTTTCCCCCACCTACCTTGAGGTTGGTGGGGGGAAATCTGGGATATAACGTAACAAATGATATTGGTATGTTTGATTTCTCTAACAAAAATAGATTGTTGCTTTAAAGTTCTATGTTTTGCATTTGCATCCCCATACATGCAAATAAAACAAACAAAATGTGATGCTATTTCAGTCCATTGTTCTTGTATTCTTTTAAGTATTTTTCAGTTGTCAATATTTTGATTGAACTAACAAATATTTTTGTTACACATTCTGTTTTTGTATATCTGAGAAGATTAAATGCCTTTTGTAAGAAGTAACAGCCTGTTTCTTTCCCAAATCAAATAATAAAAATTGCTTAGGCTTATGAAGAAATGTACCATAAAGCTTTCCCTGACCATCTGCTTATCTCAAACTAATATTAAGAGCCAATTGCTCCCAACTTGTGTCAGAGTTGTGTCCAAAGCCTTGTGGAAGGGGAGCATCAAGTTGAGGCAGGCTATTTTAAACTTGATTTCATGTTTGGGCATTCCTTCCTTTACTTTGAAGGCTCTGTGGCTTCATGAACCATGCTACTGTTTTAGAAGATATAAGTGTATTGGCTTGAGGCATTTGTTTGTTTTAGATGGTGAGACAATTGAACTGACTACCTCTTTCAGAATGTATCACCAATCCAAACCTCACATCTGATAAAACCTGATATGCAACCTTCCTAAGCCAACTGACGATCTGTTGATTCGAAGTCACTCATACATTTTCCATCTTGTTTCTTAACTACAGTGAGATACATTTGTGTTTCATAACCAATCTGTTTCCTCCTTGGCTCAAGTCAACATTTTCGCTTTGACATTCTGCCCTGGGCTGTCACAAGTAGATTATCAAGAAGGAGCGTTCTCAACATAGTGGTTCCTAATGCTGGGTTTCCAGACGTTGGACTACAACCATCACCTCTGAATAATAATCCATGCTAGTTGGGAATGAAGCGAGTTCTAGTGTAGCATCAAGTTTGGAAACTTGTTCTATTGATGGATTTCTCACTGGTTTTAAACATGGACTATTCTTCCCACCTCACTAGATGAATTTTCTTAATATAAAAAGAGACAAGACCGGTGCTAGCCAAAGACTCGGATAGCCTGAGTGAAATGGTTCCTACAGCTACACCAGTGAGTCTTGAAACATGAGAGTGAATTAAAGCTTTGTTGTTCAGTCGTTTCCAACTCTCCGTGACCTCATGGACCAGCCCACGCCAGAGCTCCCTGTCAGTCGTCACCATCCCCAGCTCCTTCAAGGTCAATCCAGTCACCTCAAGGATCCCATCCATCCATCTTGCCCTTGGTTGGCCCCTCCTCCTTTTTCCTTCCATTTTCCCCAGCTTGAGAGGATTATTATTCATTGCTTCCACACCTTGGAAATATCCTCCAACCAAGTAACAAGACACAATACCTATACTAATAACCAACATAACAATGTATAGGAAACAGTCATCAGTACACATGGCTAACAACCAGTTTGAAATCATCTTTAAAAAAAATCATGCCAGGAGCGACTTTAGAAACTGCAAGTTGCTTCTGATGTGAGAATCGGCTGTCTGCAAGGATGTTGCCCAGGGGACACCCAGATGTTTTACCATCCTATGGGAGGCTTCTCTCGTCCCCGCATGGGAAGCTGGAGCTGACAGATGAAAGCTCGCCCCGCTTCCTGGATTCGAACTGCTGACCTTTCAGTCAGCAGTCCTGCCAGCACAAGGGTTTAACCCATTGCACCACTGGGGCTCTAGCTTAAAATAAGAAATTAAAACATCCAACAGCCAGCACACAGATTGGGTTAGGGAATTAATTGCTACTTGCCAGAAAGGCCTTTGTAAATACTTCATGAAGAAGTGTTCGAGACTTCAGCATATGAAATTATGTGGAGGGGAGGGAATATTCAGAGCATGGGTATCAATCTCCAATGAATACCCTGCGGTCTAATTTGTATTTTACAAGGAATATGACCTCCTCCTGGTTAAGAGGCACTCAAGACTTATTTGGGTCAATAGGTTGAAACCTTGAGCTAATAGGCAACCAGATTAGATCTTTCAACATAGATATAATGTGTACATAACCCAATGCTGTAGCCTCATCTATACAAGTTGGACATTGCTAATATTGTACTTCTAGTGTACATCTTTATTAACAGCAAAGGGCTGGAAATGTTAGGTAGAATAGATGGAATATAGAAGACATATTGCTAAGATATGAATTCGTGTTTTTTATTAGAGTACATAACCTGATGAGCAATCATATCTGTGTAATCTTCCATATGTTATTAAACCACACCTCCAACCAGCCCTCACTATCTAACAGGTCTTGGGAGTTTCATTTTAATACTAGTTGGAGGATTCCCAATTTCTGTTTAAAAAGGAATTATACTGAGTTCAGTGAGTCACACCTGCATATGATTGTAGACTTACATGGCTAGTCAGATAAGTATTATTAGATTCCTTGCCTATAGAACAAACGCCTAACTGATTTGTGTCTTAGGTATTTATATTGCTGTCATTCATATTTCAAACGTGGTTTCATAGAGGTATGGCAAGCCCTCTGCAGCCATGGCTGCTGAATCTACATGTGTGTGTGTATGTGTATGTATATGGTGTGTGTGTGTATGTATGTGTATTTATATATGTGTGTGTGAAATACATGGGTGCCCTAAGCCTATACCTATAAAATTGTGTCCAAGATAGATAGATAGATAGATAGATAGATAGAGGACAATTTTATAAGTATAGGCTTAGGGCACCCATGTATTTCAGTGTCTACAGATGGTTCTGAATTAAACCCCAGTGGATATTAAGGACCCACTGTAATGCCTATGTGATTCCTAGAATCCATATAACAAATTCCTAGAATTTCTACTACTTTCGAATATAATCAGATTCTGACCTTTGTTAGCCCTGTTTTGATCAGTAGGTGGCACCAAAGGATCACGTACCATTTGTTGAACATCTACTTGTAGCATGGCTCATCTTGGAAGAGCTGATAAATACAACATTCCGATGCAAGAAGGACTATTTAAAAGGAAATCTTCAATAAATTCTACACATGTAATGTCAACAAAAGGTTACATCAGATTATGGAGAACAATAAGTAATTTATTTATTTTTTGCAATCATGGTATAATTGATGATTAGCAAAAGTGAGGCTCAACACCTAATGTCCTATGATGTTTCTGTACTATTGTCCCCTCTCCTTCAGGGGCAGCAGTTCTTATGTACCATCACTAGAATGTAAAGTACCATCACTGGAAAAGTAATACAGTGTAATACAGTGTGACCCCTGTGTCTACTGGACCAATTCCCACTGTTTCACCTACCCAAATCCAACAAAATATGTGTTCTCCAGGACCTTTCTTAATCTTCTATGTGATTCTATAGTATGCTCCTGTCAAACATCTCACTGGAAGACCCAGCAAATTCTAGAGAGAATACCTCACTAGGAATTGTCTACATCCTTCAGTCAGACTCTATGTAACTAACACTGGATCATTTCAATAGAGTTTGCTATCATCCATGATTTCCTGTTTCCACAGTAAGTACAGGGACATGTCCCCCATGCAACTAGGAGTTGTACTGTACACTCCGGAGTTTTTGTTGAAATAATATTTACTTAATGTGTTGTTGAAGGCTTTCATGGCTGGAATCACTCAGTTCTTGTGGGTTTTTTCAGGCTATATGGCCATGTTCTAGAGGCATTTCTCCTGACGTTTCGCCTGCATCTATGGCAAGCATCCTCAGAGGTGAGGTCTGCTGGAACTGGGAAAAGGGGGGTTTATATATCTGTGGAATGACCAGGGTGAGACAAAGGGCTTTTGTAAGTTGGGCTAGGTGTGAATCTTTCAACTGACCACCTTGATTAGCATAAAATGGGCTGACTGTGCCTGGAGCAAACTCTTCTTGAAAGGTGATTAGATGTCCCTGCCTGTTTTTCTCCAGCAGATAATTTCAATGAAGTTGTGATTCCTTGACCTTCTTGGACCTTTTGGATATTCCACTAATGTTTACACTCTGAAGAGTATGTTGGAGGACTGGGCTACATGAAAAAATGACTGACAGTTTGATGGCCAGTCCCAAATTCTTGTAACATGAGGCAATGTAAGAAAATGATTCATCAGAGGCTTGCTTGGGTGTTAACATGGGTGTAATTGCAAATCCAGATGAGCACTCAGTAAAATAACAGCAAAGCATTGATCAACAGATTTACTACACATGCTCTTAAAAGAAAATGTAATTATTAATGTATTCTTATCAGCTCTATGATAGATCCTTTGGATTCTATCTCCCATCAGCTCCAGGTCAATTTTTGTTCTTGTTAGTCATTGGCCTAAGTCAACCCTATGAATGAGACAGACAAGAGCCAAGTTTTGGAGTCATCAACTGCCCTGTCCAGGTCTTGCAAATTTACTAACACAGCTTCCTTGATTAAATCACTCCGCTGCTATTGTAGCTTCTCTTTCTTATCACCTTCCCCTTTACTCAGCATTTTTACCTTTTCAGTGAGTCATGTCGTCTTATGTATGACAGTGTCAGTTTAGTAAGAATCCAGGCTTGATTTGCTGTGGGATCCATTCAATTGTCTTTTTAGCAGCTCATGGTATCCACAGAACACAGCATAATATTTTAAGTGAGCGAATGTTCTACATGTCATTTTCTTCATAGTCAAGTTTTCATAACCACACATCAAAATCAAACGTACCATGGCCACAATGAAAATTAGTGTTCAACAACTGCTGGGCCATCCCGGTGGTGCAGGTTTACTTGCAAATAAATCTTATTAGGTACAATGGAATTATTCCCAAGTAAGTGGAGACATTGCAGAAGATTGTCTGGAGGAAAAGTTAAATCCTACCTGTCAGTGTTTAATATTTTAGGCTAGTAACATGGTGGGAAGATTCCCACAATGATTGGGACAAAATATGTTAGACAAAAGCTGTCTTCTTCAGCCAGACAACACCAACAAGAGGTCATAATGGCCAGTCCCTCTCCTTCAGCCAAGTCTCATCAAGAAGAGGTCACAATGACCAGTCCTTACCCTTCAGCCTGACCTTAACAACAAGAGGTAATAATACCCAGTCCAACTTTCAAACAAGGCATGATCAGCAAGAAGTCCCAATGGCCAGACCCTCACCTTCATCCGGACCTCAACAACAAGAGGTCACAGAAATTTATTTATTTATTTATTTATTTATTTATTTATTTATTTATTTGACTTGTATACCGCTACTCCCAATTTGGCTCAGAGCGGTTTACAGAAGCAGATTAAAGCAATACAATTAGCTTTAAAAATAACAGTAACAAAACAATAGGCAGCAAGAACAGGCATAGTCCGGGTTGTTCACCCGTCAAAAGCTTGCCGGAAAAGAAAATTTTTACAGGCTTTCCGAAAAGCAAGTAGGTCTCGGATGGTTCGAGTTTCAACCGGCAAGGCATTCCATAAATAAGGGGCCACGATCGAAAAGGCTCTATGCCTAGTAGATGACAAATGATAAATCCAGATGTTAGGGACTGCAAGCAAATTTTGGTCTTCAGACCCGAGTAATCTCTGGGGTTGGTAGGGGGATAAGCGGGCCCTCATGTATGCTGGCCCCAGACCATGTAAGGCCTTAAAGGTTAGTACCAGCACCTTGAAAGTAATCCAGTACTCAATCGGTGGCCAGTGCAGCTGTTGGAGAATTGGGGTGATACGACACCTCGCTGGCACTCCAGCGAGAAGGCGAGCCACCGCATTTTGCACCAGCTTCAGTTTCTGGATCACTGACAAAGGAAGGCCAATGTAGAGGGCATTACAGTAGTCAAGCCTCGAGATGACCGTCGCCTGGATCACCGTAGCCAGGTCGTTCCTAGATAGGTAGGGAGCCAGTCACCTAGCCTGACGTAGATGGAAAAACGCAGATTTGCTCACAGCAGAGACCTGGTCCTCCACTGTGAGCAGCGGGTCCAATAAGACACCAAGGCTTTTTACAGAAGATGACAGACGTAGTATCTTGCCATCCATGGTAGGCAGCTGGATCTCCCTCCCATCCAGACGGCCCAGCCAAAGGATCTCCGTCTTCGCTGGATTCACCCTCAACCTGCTGGCACGCAACCATCCAGTAATGGCCTCAAGGCACTGATGGAAATTTTCGGGTACAGAGTCCAGCCGGCCCTCCATCCTCAGAATGAGCTGAGTGGCGTCAACGTACTGGTGGCACTCAAGCCCAAAGCTTTGCACCAGTCGGGCAAGTGGACGCATATAGATTTACTGCTATTTACTATATTTGTATACCGCCCTTCTCAGCCCGCAGGCGACTCAAGGCAGTTTACAGAGGCAACAATTCAATGCTCACCAACACCGTAAAAACATTTAAAACATTTAAAACATTAACATCTATATAAATAAAAACATAATGTTTGTTTGTGGGATTAATATAACTCAAAAACCACTGGATGAATTGACACCTATCAGTTATTTTATGACAGTTTTTTTTTACCTTATGTAATTTTGATGTTGTTGTTGTTGATTGTTGTTTATGCTTTGATTTTATTGCTGTAATATGTTGTCCGGGCTTGGCCCCATATAAGTCGCTCTGAGTCCTCATTGGGGAGATGGTGGCGGGGTAGTAATAATAATAATAATAATAATAATAATAATAATTAATATCACTTGATTCTTTTGCCTGCCTCAGCTGAGTGTTAGATCCTGCTTTGATAATTGATGATTTTCCTGATGCTTTATTTTTCCAGCAAGCTGTACACACAAAATTCCTTTGCATGTTGCACTGACCCAGCTCAAACAAGAGATGTAACTTCAATGCAATGTACATTCTTGTAATCAGGCTCCACACCCAGATTGTGTGCACACAGCTTGTGAAATAAGGGCCCTCACACATTGACCGTTGGCTGAATTCACTCCTTGCCTTCCCCAGATGCTAAATATGTGTGCATCATTCTTGAAAGAATGTCACATCTTTACATTGTGCTGATGGGATGCAATTACCACTTGGGTTTACAATGTCCAATCTGCTTGGCAAAGTGTAACATGATTCAATTATTATCAACCAACAGCTATTCCAAGTATCATCCTTTGGCCATCAATACTTCATGAAAAAAATCTTTTGCTATTAATTATATGGACCTCTTGTCAGAAATCCCAGAAGTGTCCTCAGTGTGAATCCTTTCTAAACAAACATACCAAGTTTATGGGGACACTCAAATCCTTCTTCTTGTTGACTGATAAAATCAGTTCAAAGGTTTAAATACTATTGCTGTCTGCTTTTTTCTATAATTTGTCTAGTAGTAAAGTAGGCCTATGTATTTTAATCTTTGTACCATGTGTTTTAATATATTTTATAGTAATGTTTTAATAAATGTATTTTCAGTAAAGGTAAAGGCTTCCCCTTGATATTAAGCTTGTTGTGTCTAACTCTGGGGAGTGGTGCTCATCTCCATTTCTAAGTTGAAGGGGCCAAAATACTGTTTGCTTACCATTGAAAATTACCTAGGGCCACCTCTGGGTGCCATGGAGGGTTGGGCTTGAGTCCATGGGGTGCTGTTGCTCTATCCTCTACGACAAAGAGCCATCAGGACTTCCTCCTTCGTTTTGGTCGCCCAGCATTTTCTAATCTTCTTTCTTTATGGTGTCGTAAAACACCTCCCCCACTTTTAGCATTACCTAATTTCTCTAATCACAGCTAAAGCTGTTTTCAAATTGCTTAGGTAAACAATGAGCTAGGCTGACAGTTGGCAGCTCACGCCAACCCGGGGTTTCAAACTTGCAACCTTTTGGCTGATAGATCTTATAAGTGCTGATGATTTACCAGCTGTGCCAAAATCTCCTCTCAAACAGAAATGTTACCTAACAGGTAACATTTACTCACTAAAAACCAAATCAGTCACACATCCGAAATACTTTGGATTATAAAGGGGATACTCATGATAAAACATTGTTACTGGGAAAGTACCTCCAATAGCTTTGACAATTTAATCCAAATTCAGAGGGGACAGGAAAGTTTGAGACTGGTTGCAGGTAAATTCAGCTTCCCAGTCCATTGGAAATCTATTGACTTTGCTATACCATTGATAAAAGAATACCTTTAAAACATAGAATTGTTACCATCTTAGTGTTCTTCGTCCCTGCCCCTGTTTTTCAAACACGATTTTCCCTGTGTTTTCATGGGGCAAATAAAATGTAATCAACTAGAACCTTCTGTGAGCAGTCCACATGTTGTACAGCCAGTTTCCTAACAGGATTACAGCTTCCAGACTTTACTCCTGCACAAGAAGCACCACAAATTCCTCTACAACAGGGATGCACAAAATCTGGCTCTCCAAGTGTTTTGACCATTTGCTCCTGGCCATAGGACAAACTGGCAAGGACTTTTGGGAGTTGATGTTTTTGACATGTGGATACCTGGATCAGGCTGGATCTGGGACAGTAACTTTACAGTAACTTTCAGCCAGAAGCAGCTTCCTGGCAGACTCTTGTTGGCAACATCATTTTGCACAGGATGCCCTGTTGTGACCACACCAGAAGACACTGCAAGAAGCATTTAGGGCACCTCAGTACAAGTATGTGTGGACTCCCTGTGCTGTATCCAGGGCAGCTCTAAAACAGAGTATCCTGGTGTATTTTTTCTTGTGTATACCCAATTCAGAACAATAGTTCTCAACCTTCCTAATGCCATGACCCCTTAACACAGTTTATCATTGGGTTGTTGTAGGTTTTTCTGGGCTATATGGCCATGTTCTGGAGGCAATTTTTCTCCTGTCGGTTTGCTTGCATCTATGGCAAGCATCCTCAGAGGTAGTGAGGTCTGTTGGAAGTAGGAAAAGCATCCTCACTACCTCTGAGGATGCTTGCCATAGATGCAGGCGAAACGTCAGGAGAAAAATTGCCTCCAGAACATGACCATATAGCCCGGAAAAACCTACAACAACTCAGTGATTCCGGCCATGAAAGCCTTCGACAATACACAGTTTATCATGTTGTGGTTGACCCCAATCATAACATTATTTTTGTTGCAACTTCATAACTTATTTTGCTACTGTTATGAATCATAATCTAAATATCTAATATGCAGGGCGTATTTTCTTTCACTGGACCAAACTTGGCATGAATATTCAATAGGCCCAAATGTGAACACTGGTGGAGTTTGGGGAAAATAGACCTTGACATTTGGGAGTTGTAGTTGCCGGGATTTATAGTTTACCTTACAATCAAAGAGCATTCTGAACCCCACCAAATACAGAATTGGGCCAAACTTTCCACACAGAACCCCCATGACCAACAGAAAATACTATGTTTTCTGATGGTCTTTGGTGACCCCCTTTGACACCACCTCACAACCCCCCCCCCCAGGGGTCCCGACCCCCAGGTTGAGAAACGCTGGTCTAGAAGAGATAGATAGAATTATATTTAACAGCAGCAGCTTTTTGAATTCAGCTTTCCAGGGTCATAATGGACTAAGAAGCTGCATCTGCTCTCCAGCAAAGGGTACGGAAACGTGAACGTTCTGTACTTTTGAGTCTAAGGAGGGAAATTGGTGCCAAACAGGTGCATGTCTTCTCCCCTCTTGACATGGAACTCTTCCATGGAAAGACAGATAGTTCTAAGTAAAAATTGTGGCGTTTACCACTGGGAAAGGACACTCTGGTTCACTAAAATACTTTTGTTCTTAATACTGAGAAGATCTTTTATTTGATACGGGTTAACACATTGCAGCTTCCAGAGGAATTATTAGCAGACCTGCCTCCAAGAACACATGGTAGTGGTGATGTAAGATGTTTCGCTACACAAGGCAAAGGACAACATTTTGTCTCCCCTGCCTTGCATACAGAGATTCATTGAAATGGCAGCTGTGAATTGCTTCAACATGAGCAAAAGGACAGTCTTCTGCTACATGAAGATAACCAAGTAGCGTAGGAGTGCAGAACATGCTGGATGGCATGCAACATATGTGTGTATATGCATGCATGCAAACACACAGCTCTGATTTGTAACAGAAGGGAAGGCCTAGACTGGGCTCATGTCCAAGTGGCTGCTTCTGGCCCTTTTAGACCACCATTCCCACTTTGGACTTCATTGCACAAAGGTTTTTTTTCGTGTCAGGAGCGACTTGAGAAACTGCAAGTTTCTTCTGGTGTGAGAGAATTGGCTGTCTGCAAGGACATTGCCTAGGGGACGCCCAGATGTTTTGATGTTTTACCATCCTTGTGGGAGGGTTCTCTCATGTCCCCGCATGGGGAGCTGGAGCTGATAGAGGGAGCTCATCTACGTGCTCTCCCTGGATTAGAACCTGAGACCCATCCTGCCGGCACAAGGGTTTAACCCACTGCGCCACCAGGGGCTCCTTATTGCAGAAAGGTGGCAAGCCAGCATTGAAGCTGAACCATCACCATCCTTATCATACAACACTGCACAACTCATTACTTACTTTGAAGGTTGAAGAGTAGAAGAAGGGTGCATCTGATTTTTACAAGATATCCAGATAAGGTCGTTATCCCCTTATAACTTTCCTATGTTCTCCCATGTTTTTTTGTTGTTGTTTCTCAAGAGGGAAAAACTTTACGGAGTTTTGAAATACTTTTTGACTGGTTGCATTAGGAGCTGACTTTCAGGGGGTGGGAATGAACTTGGTTTTGTAATAAAGCACATTTTGTGGTTAGTAACAAACTTGATGCTGTACACTGAGGAAAAGGGGAGCATTTTTATAAGAGAAGAATGAAAATCTTTTCATGCATCATTTCCAAACAATATTCATTTCTTAGCTAAGGTTGTGGATTCATATTTCAGACAAGAATGTTCTATTATTTTGATGGGAGACAAGTATGTACTTCACCATGATTGGTTTCCAAGGACAGCACTAAGGAAGAGCCATTGCCCTCATCTTAACGATCTCTTAATACAGAGGCAAGTAAAGTTCATATATCATATCAGGCTGGATTTGCATTTGTCTTAATTGTTCCTCGGTAAACTGCTATCCATGATAGCTAGCTCTCTCTCTCTCTCTCTCTCTCTCTCTCTCTCTCTCTAGAAAATCATAGAGTTGGAAGAGACGTCATGGGCCATCCAGTCCAACCCCCTGCCAAGAAGCAGGAATATTGCATTCAAAGCACCCCTGACAGATGGCCATCCAGCCTCTGTTTAAAAGCTTCCAAAGAAGGAGCCTCCACCACACTCCAGGGCAGAGGGTTCCACTGCTGAACGGCTCTCACAGTCAGGAAGTTCTTCCTCATGTTCAGATGGAATCTCCTCTCTTGTAGTTTGAAGTCATTGTTCCTTGTCCTAATCTCCAGGGAAGCAGAAAACAAGCTTGCTCCCTCCTCCCTGTGGCTTCCTCTCACATATTTATACGTGGCTATCATATCTCCTCTCATCCTTCTCTTCTTCAGGCTAAACATGCCCAGCTCCTTAAGCCGCTCCTCATAGGACTTGTTCTCCAGACCCTAGATCATTTCAGTTGCGCTCCTCTGGACACATTCCAGCTTGTCAATATCTCTCCTGAATTGTGGTGCCCAGAATTGGACACAATATTCCTGGTGTAGTCTAACCAAAGCAGAATAGAAAGGTAGCATTACTTCCCTAGATCTAGACACTATGCTCCTATTGATGTGGGCCAAAATCCCATGGGTTTTTTTTTTTTGCCGCTACATCACATTGTTGGCTCATGTTTAACTTGTTGTCCACAAGGACTCCAAGATCTTTTTCATTGTTGTGTCAGGAGTGACTTGAGAAACTGCAAGTCGCTTCTGGTGTGAGTGAATTGGCCATCTGCAAGGACGTTGCCCGGGGATGCCCAGATGTTTTGATGTTTTATCATCCTTGTTGGAGGCTTCTCTCATGTCCCCACATGAGGAGCTGGAGCTGATAGAGGGAGCTCATCTGCGCTCTCCCTGGATTTGAACCTGCGACCTGTCGGTCTTCAGTCCTGCTGGCACAGGGCTTTAACCCACTGTGCCACCGGGGGCTCCATATATAGATATATGAAAGGGTGCCACAAGGAAGAGGGAGCAGACTTGTTTTCTGCTGCCCTTGAAGCTAGGACTAGGAGCAATGGGTTCAAATTACAAGAAAGGAGATTCCACCTGAACATTATGAAAAACCTCCTGATCGTAGGAGCTGTTCAATAGTGGAACACTCTGCCTCAGAGTGTGGTGGAAGTTCCTTCCTTGGAAACTTTTAAACAGAGGCTTTTAAACATAACCAATTTTGCATAACATATTCTTGCTGCAGTAGTTAATAAAAACAGAAGTTTGTCAGTATTTCCTTCTAATTGGCTCTCTATTATTCCCAGCAAAAATATCTCTGGTTTAAAAGGTATGTTTATTTCTAGTATTTTTTTGCAGAATACCGTGTATTTTATTCCAATATATTTTCGATTTCTCACATGTCCACCACATGTGGAAGTATGATCCTTCTTTCTTCCCACACTTCCAACATTTTGTGTTTACATTTTTATAACATTTCCCCAATTTCTGTGGTGTCATGTACCATCTGTATGACATTTTTATCCAACTTTCTTTTAGATCTGATGCATAAGTGTACTTCATTTTTCGATTCCATATTTCCTCCCATTCCTCTTCCTTTATCTTTCTTCCAATATTTTCTTTACATCTTTTCATATAGAATCATAGAATCATAGAATCAAAGAGTTGGAAGAGACCTCATGGGCCATCCAGTCCAACCCCCTGCCAAGAAGCAGGAATATTGCATTCAAATCACCCCTGACAGATGGCCATCCAGCCTCTGTTTAAAAGCTTCCAAAGAAGGAGCCTCCACCACACTCCGGAGCAGAGAGTTCCACTGCTGAACGGCTCTCACAGTCAGGAAGTTCTTCCTCATGTTCAGATGGAATCTCCTTTCTTGTAGTTTGAAGCCATTGTTCCACATCCTAGTCTCCAGGGCAGCAGAAAACAAGCTTGCTCCCTCCTCCCTGTGGCTTCCTCTCACATATTTATACATGGCTATCATATCCCCTCTCAGCCTTCTCTTCTTCAGGCTAAACATGCCCAGCTCCTTAAGCCGCTCCTCATAAGGCTTGTTCTCCAGACCCTTTATCATTTTAGTCGCTCTCCTCTGGACACATTCCAGCTTGTCAATATCTCTCTTGAATTGTGGTGCCCAGAATTGGACACAATATTCCAGGTGTGGTCTAACCAAAGCTGAATAGAGGGGTAGCATTATTTCCCTGGACCTAGACACTGTGCTCCTATTGATGCAGGCCAAAATCCCATTGGCTTTTTTTGCCACCACATCACATTGTTGGCTCATGTTTAACTTGTTGTCCACAAGGACTCCAAGATCTTTTTCACACGTACTGCTCTCAAGCCAGGCATCCCCCATTTTGTATCTTTGCATTTCGTTTTTCCTGCCAAAGTGGAGTACCTTGCATTTGTCACTGTTGAATTTCATTTTGTTAGTTTTGGCCCATATATTCTTTGTCTTCTTTTGTCCCAGTGGCCCAATCCCAAAGGCTGCTTTCTTGAAGGCATTCCTCTAGTGATGCAGGCAATCTAAAAGGAAGGTTGGCCAGATGGAGGGTTAAGCATTCCCAGTTTATTTTCTAAGCTCCTTCTGTCTGTTGTTTATATACAGTGTGGTTTCCCTTCTTCCAACCCCTATTTACTTGTTTGTGTGTTCCAAGTTAGATTTTATTGACGTAGCAAAGGCTGTTTTTTCAGAATCTTGAATGAAGTCTACTTGCTTTTCTCTCAGATGAACTGTATGAGAAAACAGGCAGTGACCAATGAATGTCTCTTCTTGGCGCAAGACTCAGCCACAGAAAATTGCTTTTGGTGTGTTTCTCTAAACACAAAGTTAGTCCACGTATTTCTAAAACTACATGAATCATATGCAAGTATGCACGTGTGCAAATGTATGCACTTTGAAGAAATCAAGGGTTGACTTGGAATGAATTCATCATCTTTCGTCCAGGAAGATATGGTTCATTACATCTCATTCTGCTTCTTCACCAACCATTACGAAAGCATGATGATCCCGAGCTGTGGAAAATGCCATGCATGCAATGCATGCACAGTTGTAGCAGAACATAACAGAGGGAAAAACAAGCAATTCCCCTTAATTGGAATGATGACCTAACTCCCAGGGAAAAACAAGAGGGTTATATAAGTGGTGGGTGTTTTGTTATGGGATGTTTGTGTGTGTGTGCATTGTGTGTCAAATGCTTGGAAGCTTATTCTGTTCGGAAGAAGTTTGCCCTTTTCAAACAGGCCTATCTGTGTTTGATTAAGAACAATGATGCAGTATAATATGATGTTTTTATTGTATACTTTCCTCACCACTTTGGGATGCCAAGAAAGAAAGAAAGAAAGAAAGAAAGAAAGAAAGAAAGAAAGAAAGAAAGAAAGAAAGAAAGAAAGGGCACAAGGAAGATACATATTAAGGATATTGTGCATTGAAGATACATACTCTGGATCAGTCATAGGTCCAGAAAATTCAGGAAAATCTCCTAAACAGAAACAGGAAATGTTTGGCCCTCCAGATTTTTCAGCTTCAACTCCCAACTCCCTTGGCACATCTTTAATGACTTATAAACAAACCAAAACAGCTCAATATCCTGGTTTGTTCAAACACACAACATGTTTTTCCCTATAATTTCTTGATCCAGATATAATGAGAATCCATAAGATGTGATTTCTGGCTCATGTGAGTAGCTTGTCTTGCTTGCAGTTAGTATTCTTCATTGCCTATTGGGACAGCCTTGTCTTACAGGCTTTGTGGAGTCTATGGTTGTCAGAACAGGATAGATACAGAAATGGTGGAGCCGAAGGAAGAGAAGTCAAACAATGAAAGCCAACACACACACACTATCAAGATAACAAATGACATCACAAAAAAACAACTTGGGGCCCTGCTGGGTGAAGGATCCTTAGTCAGCAGTGGCATGCTGTGGCAATATTATTTTAACCTAGTTGACTGCCTGACATGAAACTGAGATGACTTTTTAGGGGTCTACATTCTTAAAAAATAACATGACTTTAGTTTACATTAACTGCAGGTTAATGGCCAATGAATGTAGAAAAGGAAAGAAGCAGAAGCAGCTGTTTTTAGCATATAGACACCAAAAATGGCCTGCAGTGATTAACAAAGCCTTTTAAGAAAGATCAAGGCTGATTTAGGGGTCCCAAGCACTTAAAAGATTGTAGTGCCCCCATATATATCACATTCAAAATATAAACAATAACCAATAATAAATAAAATTTTGGGTTTTTGTTTTTTGAAGTGAAATGAGAGATGGAACATAATGTTTGTTTTTGTACACTTCTACCTATTTGAAACTGCAGAGTCCTTTATTGTGGTGAACCCCCTTTTTGTGGAACCTGGTTCAGCTGTACCATTTGCAGTTTGCAGCAAGATTGCTCACTGGAGCAGCATTCAAGGTGTATACAACTCCCTTGTTACACCAGCTCCACTGGCTGCCGGTTTGCTACCGAGCACAATTCAAAGTGCTGGCTTTAGCCTATACAGCCCTAAACAGTTCTGGCCCAGTTGATCTGTCTGAATGCA
This sequence comes from Anolis sagrei, assembly GCF_037176765.1. Classification (NCBI taxonomy): domain Eukaryota; kingdom Metazoa; phylum Chordata; class Lepidosauria; order Squamata; family Anolidae; genus Anolis; species Anolis sagrei. Next base: position 153,169,691 of record NC_090023.1, read on the forward strand.
TCTCTCCCTATGAACCATCTATAGTTTAAAATCATCTGGGGAGGCCCTGCTCTTGTTCCTACCATCTTCATAGGTGCAACTGGCGGGGACGAGAGACAGAGCCTTCTCAGTGGTGGCCCCTCACCTGTGGAACTCCCTCCCTAGGAAGATTAGATCAGTCCCTTCCCTCCTGACCCTCTGTAGAAAAGTGAAAACATGGCTTTTTTGAACAAGCCTTTCGGAACCTAGCGCAATAGATAAACACAGAAGTATGTGAAATTGAATACTAGAACAACTTAGACGATGTTTTTGGACGATGAGGCTAATAGTGAAGGTAGTGGCTTATATGTTTTTAAAGGTTTAATGTATATATTTTATAATTCTGTTTTAAATGTTTATTGTCATTTTTACATTGTTTTAATGGCATCGAATAGCTGCCTATGTTCTAAAGCTGCCTTGAGTCACCTTCGAGTTTGAGAAAGGCTGGGTAGAATAAGCGTAAATAAATAAATATGGTCCATGGTAAATGTGGCAATAGAAAATTTCATGGTGCCCCCATTTCCTTGATGCCCAAAGCTTAATGGTTAATGCAATCCTGAGGAAGACTGAATGTTAAAATCAGCATTTGATTCTGATTTAATTCGGAATTTTAAACCTGTCATGATAATAGTATGATAGCTGGGTCCGGAAGCACCGAGCGTTACAGAGATGCCGCATCGCTCCTTCAGAAGCGCAGTTTGCGCTAGAGAGACTTAGCTAATATAAGCCAGGATGGAGACAGATAATATAGGAGGAATGTAAGAGTTCTTTAATGGTGAAACCCTAGCCCATACCCTAACTGAACCATTCTGTAAGCGTAAGCCTAAGCATGACCCCTACCCTAACCCAATCCCAAACCCAAACCCTAAACTGTACACTAAACTGTACCCTAACCCAAACCCTAAACCTTGCTCTAACCCTTACCCTAAGCGTCCCCTCTAATCTATCCTTCCTTTGCTCTCCCCGCTCTCACTCCGCCCCCTCTCTTTCCTTATTCACAGTCGCCTTTGCAGCATCTCCATTATGGTCAGAGCTTCCAGACCCAGCTATCATACTATCACCCCCTAAACTTTACCCTAACCGTAACCCCTTACTCTAAACATAACCCTAAACCCAAACCCTTATCCTAAGTGTCCCCTCCTTTCTATCCTTCCTTCGCTCTCCCCGCTCTCACTCCGCCCCCTCTCTTTCCTTATTCACAGTCGCCTTTGCAGCATCTCCATTATGGTCAGAGCTTCCAGACCCAGCTATCATACTATCACCCCCTAAACTTTACCCTAACCATAACCCCTTACTCTAAACATAACCCTAAACCCAAACCCAAACCCTTACCCTAAGTGTCCCCCCCTTTCTATCCTTCCTTCGCTCTCCCCACTCTCACTCCGCCCCCTCTCTTTCCTTATTCACAGTTGCCTTTGCAGCATCTCCATTATGGTCAGGGCTTCCAGACCCAGCTATCATACTATAACCCCCTAAACTTTACCCTAACTGTAACCCCTTACTCTAAACTTAACCCTAAACCCAAACCCTTACCATAAGGTTCCCCTCCTTTCTATCCTTCCTTCACTCTCCCCGCTCTCACTCTGCCCCCTCTCTTCCCTTATTCACAGCCGCCTTTGCGGCATCTCCATTACATTCAGAGCTTCCGGACCCAGCTATCATACTATCACCCCTGTAACTTGACCGGGAGCCTAACATGTCAGCAAAGAGAGTTTAAACTTCCACTTCCACTGGACTTGAATCTTGCATCTATAAATCATAATACAGTAGAGTCTCGCTTATCCAACATAAACGGATTGGCAGAACACCGGACAGCTGAAAATGTTGGATAATACAGAGGGATTAAGAAAGTGGGGGCATTTTAAAGTTTCACCATTAAAGAACTACCTTTTCTGGAGGAGCCCCAAGCCCTGCTCCTCAGAGCCGTGGAGGCCACAGTCTCTCAGGGAAGAGGCAGCATGTGCTGCCCTCTGTCTTGGCCCCCATCCCTCCATCTCGTGCCTCTCCTCGGCTTCTCCTCTGATGGTGTCAGCAAGTGTTCTCCAGCGGTCCTCCCTAGAATGCTCTCCCTGTTGCCAGGCAACTAAAGTGTTTGCTGTTGTCGCTAAGGCACTGAAGGGCATGTCTTCCTGCCTTCAAGTTAACGGGGGAGCCATGCCGGAGGATTCCTTTGTCCCAAGCATCTCGATAGAGAGTGTTGGATAACACAGACTGTTGGTTGTGCATAGCTCTTGATGACCCTGTAAGTAGTGTGAGACCCTTGTTCTGAAGTAAAGGATCAAAGAGGAAAATCCTTTGGGCTGAATTATATTAAAATATGACTTCCTCTCCCCAAAAACAAGTAACGGGATACATTCCCTTCCTGGCCCATAGAACAACATCATATCACCATATCATAGAATCATAGAGTTGGAAGAGACCTCATGGGCCATCCAGTTCAACCCCCACCATATCATAGAATCATAGAGTTGGAAAGGAAGGAGAATGAAGGAAGAAGGAAGGAGGGAGGGAAAGGAAAGAGGGGATGAAGAAAGGAGGGAGGGAAGGAAATGAAGGGGAAAGAAATAAAGAAAGGGAAAGAAGGAGGAAAGCGAGGGAGGAAGGAAAAGAAGGAAAGGAAGAAGGAAGGAGGGACAGGAAGGAAGGGAAGGAGGGAAAGATGGAAAGGAGGAAGGAAGGAAGAAAAGGAAAGAAAGGGAGGAAGGAAGGAGAGGGAGGAAAGAAGGGGAGGGAGGGAGGGAGAGAAGGAAGGGCCTTCACTCAAGCACCATCGCTCTTCCTCGCCACCTCCTCCTCCTCCCCTTCTTCCTTTCCTGGGGGCTCCGCTGCTGCCGCTGCCACTCATCCACCCCTTCCTCTTCCAACAGGGAAAGGAGGAGGAGGAGACTGTCCTCCTGACATAGCAGGGAAAGAGAAGGGGCTCCATGCGGCAAGCCTCCACCCCCATGGTGACCTCTCTCACTTATGTGTGTGTGTATGGCTGTGCACACGGGCCTGGCTCCTAATGCTTTAACGGCCGGCTGTTTCCCCGTGAGGAGGAGGGGGCGCGGCCATGGGTCTCTTTGTGGGCATGCAGTTTCTCCTTTGTGGACATGCAGTTTAGAAGTCCTTTCTGCTTTTTGTTTTCATTGGGTTTTTTTTTTGAGTGAAGGACATACATTGGCCTGATAGCTGTATTGTGTCCAAATTTGGTGTCAATTCCCTCAGTGGTTTTTGAGTTCTGTTAATCCCACAAATGAACATTACATTTTTATTTATATAGATTGTCTCAAGCTCTGGCCCTAAAATATATATTATTCTGCTGCTTCCTGAAACAATTGTTTTAAAAATCTTAATTGCACAATGTGGTTGCAAGCTCTGCATAAATAGATTTTAATCTTTATTTTATTTTATAGCGTACTTAAAGCTTAATGTTTTCTAACTTCCTTCACTGAAAACAAATGAATTCTTTGTCGTGCCAGGCTGTAAACTGTGCACTTTAAAAAGCCATTACATTAGTGATAGTCCAATAAAGACCACAGACAATTCTGCTTGGTCCCGATGGTCTTGATTCCTGAGATGGCAAATGCTATCATTGCCCTGCGTGTGGTTAAAATCAACAGGAAATCTGCCCCATTAAGGAGGAATTATTGTTTCTACCTGAAATGGCATGGTATCCAAAAGACCCAGCATTTATCTTCAGATACATTTTTTCCACATTCATTCAGATTAAGAGAAAAATGGTGCAAAAAGCTACGTTTAGAGATAACTAGTGGTCCCCTGCCTCGCGTTGCTGTGGCCCAGTATAGTGATCTGGAAAATAAAGTAATGAGAAAGTGTTGCTTTCTAATATATGTAATGTCTTTATGCTTGTAGGTAAACAGTATTTCTTGCTGTTTCTTTGCCAGTGTTGATGTGGAGATTGTCTGGTTTGCCTACTCTGGAACATGCAACGTATTATTGTCCTTCTTTAGGGGTCCCTTTCAAATCTTTGATATTGCATCTGTCATATACATATATGTGTGTGTGTGAATGGCTGGATGGCCCTTTGTCAGGGGGGCATTGATTATGTTTTCTTGCCCTGGTGAAGGGAGTTGGACTGGATGGCCTTAATGCAGCATTTCTGAACCTGGGAAGTCAAGGACCTGGGGGGCAGGGGGGGTCACCAGGGGGGTGTCAGAAGGGTCACCCAAGACCAACAGAAAACACATTATTTTCTGTGTGGGATGTTTGACCCAATTCCATCGTCGGTGGGGTTCAGAATGCTCTTTTATTGTAGGTGAACTATACATCCTAGTAACTACAACTCCTAAATGTCAAGGTCTATTTTCCCCAAAGAGAAGACAATTATGCTGGGGAAAGTGGAAGGCAAAAGGAAGAGGGGCCGACAAAGGGCAAGATGGATGGATGGCATCCTTGAAGTGACTGGACTGACCTTGAAGGAGCTGGGGGTGGTGACGGTCGACAGGGAGCTCTGGCGTGGGCTGGTCCATGAGGTCACGAAGAGTCGGAGACAACTGAATGAATGAACAACAACAACAATTTTCCCCAAGCTCCATCTGTGTTCACATTTGGGCATATTGAGTATTCCTGTCAAGTTTGGTCCAGATCCATCATTGTTTGAGTCCACAGTGTTCTCTGGATGGAGGTGAACTACAATTTCAAAACTCATGGTCAATGCCCACCAAACCCTTTCAGTATTTTCTGTTGGTCAAGGGAGTTCTGTGTGCCAAGTTTGGTTCAATTCAAATGTTGGTGGAGTTCAGAATGCTCTTTGATTATAGGTGAACTATAAATCCCAGCAACTAAAACTCCCAAATGACAAAATCATAATTTTTTAAGTGATGGTCACTCCTTGTGTTTTGAGACATTTTGTTGCCAAATTTGGTGTGATTTCGTTCATTGGTTCGTTTGTTTTTAAGGTACTCATTATGCACAGAGCATTTATATATATATATAGATAATAATAGATAATGTCAGTATATCCTTATATAGGACAGATCCTGTCAAATTTATTTACTTATTTAAAATTATTCTTGATGATGGAATCCTCCCCAAATTATGCAGAGTTTGGTTTCCTATAATCAGGAACAATACCAGATAAGAACTTGAAGTGTAAGAGTAAATATATCCCTATTATGTAAGAAATTGAAATGAGAAAGCTCCAGGCTTTTGTTCTCTCCCAGTCACTTATCTCTCTTCGTTGACCCTCCAGACTGCTTGTCTCCAAATGTTGTTAAAATCAACAGGAAATCTGTCTTGTCGAGGAAGAATTATTATTTCCACACACACACCATACCAACAACAGGACCAGAGATCTGTTTCTGTATGTGTGTGGAGGATGAGTGAGGAAACCATCACCATGCCAGAAAGTAGTAAAAATTAAGCACTAGAATTATGTAGCAGGGAGAAGAAGCAGAAGGCTTAGAGGTGGAAGAGCTCTCTTCTCTCTCAGTTTCAGAATATATAATGGAGAAAAGGTCAAATATTTTCTGAGAGAGGTGTCAAACCTTGGATTTATTGGGAGCCCCGTTATGGGAACTGTAGGATGGTTGCTCAGCAGACGAGGCAAAGGATTCTGTAGATACTCAGGGGTATTTTACTATATTATAAAGTCCATTATTTACTATAGTGCAATTATTCTCAACCTTCCTAATGCTGCGACCGCTTAATACAGTTCCTTATGTCGTGGTGACCCCCAACCATAACATTACTTTTGTTGTTACTTCACAACTGTCATTTTGCTATTGTTATTAATCATAATATAAATATCTAATATACACTATGTATTTCCATTCACTGGACCAAATTTGGCACAAATACCCGATACGCCCAAATTTGAATACTGGTAAAGTTGGGGGGGGGGGGGAGATTGATTTTGTCATTTGGGAATTGTAGTTGATGGGATTTAAAGTTCACCTATAATCAAAGAGCATTCTGAACTCCACCAATGATGGAATTGAACTAGCGTACCTGTCCGAATGTATCTCCTTCTACGTCCCACATTGGAGTTTAAGATCTTCTGGGGAGGCCCTGCTCTCGGCCTCATCTCTGTCTCAAACACATTTGCCAGGGATGAAGGACAGGGCCTTCTTGGTGGTGGCCCCCCACCTGTGAAATTCACTCCCTGGGGAAATTAGGTCATCATCATCCCTCCTCACCTTTAGAAAGAAGGTAAAAATGTGGATGTGGGACTAGGCCTTCGGGCAGTTAGGTTTAAAGGACAATTGATTATGTTGACTATGGCTTGGAAGTGGATTTGGAGTACTCAATAGTATATAGCTAGACCAGGGGTCCTCAAACTATGGCCCGGGGGCTGAATACGGCCCTCCAAGGTCATTTACCCAGCCCTCACTCAGGGTTAACCTAAGTCTGAAACGACTTGAAAGCACGCAACAACAACAACAACAACCATCCTATCTCATCAGCCAAAAGCAGGTCCACACTTCCCATTGAAATACTAATAAGTTTATATTTGTTAAAATTGTTCTTCATTTTAATAATTGCATTGTTTTGGATGCTTTTTGCACTACAAAAAAGATATGTGCAGTGTGCATTGGAATTCATTCATTTTTTTTTCAAATTATAATCTGGCCCTCCAACAGTTCGAGGGACAGTGACCTGACCCTCTGTTTAAAAAGTTTGAGGACCCCTGGGCTAGACAAATAGCTACCAGACTGGTAATAGCTCAATGGACTGTAAGTATATGGCTCTGGCCCAGCCTACCTGTCCGAACGTATCTCCTTCTATGTTCCACCTCGGAGTTTAAGATCTTCTGGGGAGGCCCTGCTCTCAGCCCCGCTTAGGTCATCAACATCCCTCCTTTCCTTCAGAAGAAAGCTGAAAACATGGATATGGGACCAGGCCTTTGAGTAATCTAGCAGACTGATAAGGTAATGACGACCAGAATTTGGAAAGGACTATGGTAATGCTGAATGGACTTATGGATTTTAGAACTCGGTGAATGTTGGTCACTAGGTTGGCTTTTTAGTTGTTATTGTATTAATTGATTGTTTTTAACTATTGTGGTTATTGTTGTTATGTATTTTATCTGTTGAATTGTTGGCATCGAATTGTGCTGGTTGCAAGCCGCCCTGAGTCTTGGAGGTTGAGAAGGGCGGGATAGAAGTGCCCGAAATAAATAAACCTTGACATTTGGGAGTTGTAGTTGCTGGGATTTATTGTTCAACTACAATCAAAGAGTGTTCTGAATCCCACCAATGACAGAATTGGGCCAAACAAAATCCCCATTACCAGCAGAAAATACTATGTTTTCTGATGGTCTTTGGTGACCCCTCTGACACAACCTCGTGATCCCTTCCCCAGAGGTCCCAACCTCCAGGTTGAGAAATGCTACTATAGCGTATCATTTCCTCTGCAAACCTTTGAAGATGATGCCCACATAGAGCCATATAGAGAATTTTTGAGGACTCCAGCTCAAGAGTGCCGGATACACAGAGGCAGACCTATATAAACCCTGCCTCAAGCCTAGTGAGAAGCCTTTATCTCATGAAACCTGGGGCATTCTCGTAGCCTATTTGAGGTGATACCCATTTCAGGAATAACACACACCAGGCATACTTCCACAAGACTGACCCACATTGTATTTGAACTCCCCAATTTGAGTTCTGGTATTTGTATTGGTTTCCCTCCTCTCTCTACCATCAGCCCTGGTTACTTGTGTTTCTTGTGAATCCAACCTCAATGAAAAAAATTGGCCAGTCCAGTACAAGCTTTGAATATTCGCACAATAAATCATGACATTCTCCAGTTGACAGGGGTTTATTCGGCAGATACACGGCAGTCGCAGCTCCTGACACAATTCAACTATTGACGCTTGCCTCCTGTTCCCACAGAGCGGTGTATAAGAGATACTGTGGCTTCCCTTTGTCCTTGAAATAGGAAATAGCTGTGGTTGCTGCACAGTAAATGTTGGCAAAGTTTAGTTTATTCTAACAGTATAGCCTCCACAAAGCCACAAAAGGAATGGCTGGCCTTTAGCAGCATATGGTATTTTGTCAAAGTGGCGAAAGAGAGAAGGAAGCCCGTTGAGGTAATTTTAGAACTGCCCCAGAGACCTATATTCTGCCTGCCTTGTACAGAGCTCAAGCCAAAATGGGAAGAATGGCTGGCAAGCAGGAAATCCCAGGTTCAACTCAAAGTGGCTCCAACTTCTTGATGCCTTGGTACTACACCACATGATACATGGTACATAGTATGAAGTTGAGCTTCTTTGTTATTTTTATTTACAACAATGGCTGAATTAACACTGACTGATACTTCGGGCCAATCTGGCATGTTATATACCAAATCAGGCCCAGATATGGCCCACATGGAGGTCAACTTTTCCTGTTTCCCACTCCCCCATCCTCCATGTCGCAGAAGTCTTCAATTGCAATATGGGTCCTACCTGTCAGCTGTTACGTCTAGGGATGTTGGACAGACCACTAAAGGAGGAGAAGAGGAATCCCCTTTGTTTCTCCCTCCCTTCAGAGAGCACCCTGTCACCTTGGCTAATGTCACTGCAGACAAAAGGTCTGGAGAACAAGCCCTATGAGGAGCGGCTTAAGGAGCTGGGCATGTTTAGCCTGAAGAAGAGAAGGCTGAGAGGGGATATGATAGCCATGTATAAATATCTGAGAGGAAGCCACAGGGAGGAGGGAGCAAGCTTGTTTTCTCCTTCCCTGGAGACTAGGATGCGGAACAATGGCTTCAAACTACAAGAGAGGAGATTCCATCTGAACATGAGGAAGAACTTCCTGACTGTGAGAGCCGTTCGGCAGTGGAACTCTCTGCCCCGGAGTGTGGTGGAGGCTCCTTCTTTGGAAGTTTTTAAACAGAGGCTGGATGGCCATCTGTCGGGGGTGATTTGAATGCAATATTCCTGCTTCTTGGCAGGGGGTTGGACTGGATGGCCCATGAGGTCTCTTCCAACTCTTTGATTCTATGATTCTAATGACCGAAAGGTTGCACCTGTGTCACAGATGGAGACCACCACAACCTGGAAGCCAGTGGGTAAGGTGACTACCATCCCATGCCCCCAGGCCCTAGAAATATGAAATGGCACTGGGAATAGTTGAGTCTGGTTCTGATTCAGAACCAACCCAAGTGTTCCAATCGGCCCAAAGTTGGGAGATACAAGGGGCTGCTGATAAGTCTTTGGCTTTATCCAGAAAGAAACGAGATAGGAAGATGAAACTTTACATTTATTCCACATACTGTCCACTGATGTTAACACATTTCTTACATCGGTATTCCAAGTTCTGTAAGCCTTGCAAAAAGATGGATTTCGGTTGTGCCTCAAACCAATCATCAGTAGCAGCCATGGCATCAAAAATGGTGTGAAATTTGGTATGTTTGAGGTGTTTCTTCAGGTTTGGAAACAGATGATAGTCAGAGGGAGCTAGATCCAGTGAATAAGGTGGGTGGTCAACCAGCTGGATGCTTAGCTCCACCAGTTTTGCCATGGTCGCTTGTGCAGTGTGAGTGAAGATGTTGTCTTGCAGGAACAAGATTCCTTTGGACAGCTTGCTGTGCCTTTTGGCCTTCAGAGCTGTTTTTAATTGGTACAAAAGTTCGATTCAATACCTTGCATTGATGATGGAACCATTTTGAAGGTAGTCCACTACATTGACCTAAGTGGTCAGTGAAGGCAGGCCTAAAGTGTGTAGGGCCTCACTTCTGATTGGAACTGCCATGCATTGGGAGCCAAGAAGTCCCCTTTCTCTGTTTCCTAACAGTGACATAGAGTGGAGAATCTTAGATTCATATGTACTTTGTACATATATACATCTTTCTTAGATCCATATGTACTTTGTACATAGGTACATCTTTCTTAGATCCATATGTACTTTGTACATAGGTACATCTTTCTTAGATCCATATGTACTTTGTACATAGGTACATCTTTCTTAGATTCATATGTACTTTGGTTTCTCACATTACTCCCAGATCACATCCAGTAAAGACATGAATCAACTTTAGATGGTTCTAGACAGCTACTACCTTCTGTAGTAGGTTGTTTTGTAGGACTGTGGTTTTGGAATTATTTGACCAGATAGAGCTAGTAGTTCAGTAAAAAGCCTTAATATGTCAAAGACAGCAGATCCTAGCTAATCTTAAAAAATAGGTTGAGTCAGCCCTGGTTAGTATTTGGATGGGAGACTGAATGCCAGTGCTATTTGATATGTTTCAGAGGAAGCAACTGGCAAAACCACTTCTGAGTTCTCCTTGCTTAACAAACCCTTATGAACTTCATAGAGTTGCTGTAAGTTGACAGGTGGCTTGAAGGCACAAACACACATACAGCTGATTTTGATCAGTGAAACATTTGGATGAGGGATTCCATTTATTCTGTGGAGCTATTTTGGATCTGGTATGTCACTGTATTAAGAAATGAAATAAGAGAAGGTTAAAAATGGTCTGAGCTGTGACTTCTGTTTGTTAAAGTAGTATGTCCCCTTACTTTCCCTTTAAGTACTTGTGTTGAGCTGCAGATGCCATTAATAGGTTAAGAAACAGAAAGTTAACTAAGGCTCCTTTTACACTGCCATATAAAATCCAGATTACTGGATTGCATGGCAGTGTAGACTCGTATAATCCAGTTCAAAGCAGATAATGTGGATTACCTGCTTTGGTAATCTGGATTATATGACGGTGTAGAAGGGGTCTAACTTATTTTTGTAGGGTATCCTACCAAATACGCACCTGATTGTTTGATAGTCCCAAGGTAATGAGGAACAAATTAATCAGGAGCAAATTGTCTCAAGTGGAGTATTGTGCTCTTTACTATAGATTAGAACACTGCAGTGCCATAGATCATAATGCATACCTCAACGTTCCTAAATTCTTATTTGGCAACGTTCTAAAAAAAGGTGTTACAGTTACAGACATCCCTTTCTTCCTTTTCAAAGCTGGCATGAAAAAGTGTCTCTAACCCTGTTCACGCCCAGTGTTTACTTTAAAAAAAATAATTTATTTCATCTGGCCCAGCTATAAGGTTTTAAATTCTCTGTTATTGTTTATATGTGAGTTATATTAATTGTACTGTTTTATTTGCTTGCTGTTTTGTTTTTACTTATGTGTTGTTGGGCTTGGCCTCTTGTAAGCCTACCCGAGTCCCCTTGGGGAGATGGTGGCGGGGTATAAATAAAGTTATTATTATTATCATTATTATTATTATTACTATTATTATTATCCTATGATTTTTTTAAAATGATCTTGAATCAAAAAGCTCTGATTGTTCATCAGCTCCCTTGAGGACATATAGAACAAGTGAGATTCTTTCAGTTTTGGGATTCTGGTAAGATGTGATATTTCTGTTGTTTCTGAATATAGCTTTCACTGTTAATAGAGAAATGGCTATGAATAATTTCCATTCACCTACACTATAATTTAGCAGTGCCTTTATATATGTGTGTCGTCTGTCCCTCCTGGCACCTGTCTACTTCCATTCCATTAACTTTCTTTCAGGATTTTGTATTTAAGGTGAAATTACTGCTGTTCCACTTCAATATTATAATCAGCACTGGATTCATGCAGCCCTTAAACCAAGTGAACCGTCTTGTACAGTGATCCTCAAACTTTTTAAATGGGGGGCCAGGTTACAATCCTTCAAACTGTTGGAGGGCTAGATTATAATTTGAAAAAAAAATATGAATGGATTCCTATGCACACATCTTATTTGTAGTGCAAAAAACACTTAAAAACAATAAAATAATTAAAACGAAGAACAATTTTAACAAATATAAGCATATTAGTATTTCAATGGGAAGTGTGGACCTGCTTTTGGCTGATGAAATAGGATTGTTGTTGTTATTGTTGTTGTGTGCTTTCAAGTCGTTTCAGACTTAGGTTGACCCTGAACGAGGGCCGGGTAAGTGACTTTGGAGGGCCGTATCTGGCCCCTGGGCCTTAGTTTGAGGACCCCCATTCTTGTATTTTAGTCCTAAGATTTATCTGGAAATCAGCAAAAAAAGTGTTCCTGTATAGAAGTGAAATGGAGGAAAACTGAAAAGAAAGTGGATTTAGTTCAGTGAGAAGTTAAATTGGAAAATGACTACTGTGTGTAATAGTTCTCCTGACATGTGTAAAAGATATGTGTTTGTGTGTGGAGAATTAGCACTGCTGTGCTGCAGAAAAATCCTGCCAATCAAAAGGACAGTAGTTAGAGCCTGGGTTTGGATGAGCACCCGCTGTTAACCCCAGCTCATCTTGCCATCTAGCAGGTCGTAAGCAGAAATGCGAGTAGATAAAATAGGTACCACTTTTAGCAGTGCCCTTAAGGACACTGATAGATCGAGGAAGCTCCTTGACAACAGCACCCCCCCCCTCCCGTGGCTGGAGTCCAGCATAGACTCCAAGTTGCTGGAAAAACTGCCTTTGTTTATGCCTGTTTTGTTTCTCTTTGTCAAGTATATAATCGGCATTAAATGTGGAGAAGGGCGGGGTAAATACAGTAAATACAGTAAATCCAGGGTCCTCAAACATTTTAAACAGAGGGCCAGGTCACAGTCCATCAAACTGTTGGAGGGCTGGATTATAATTTTGAAAAACATGAATGAATTCCTATGCACACTGCACATATCTTATTTGTAGTGCAAAATACACTTAAAAGCAATACAATAATTAAAATGAACAATTTTGTCAAATATAAACTTATCAATATTTTAATGGGCAGTGTGGGCCTGCTTTTGGCTGATAAAATAGGATTGTTGTTGTTCTTGTGTGCTTTCAAGTTGTTTCAGACTTAGGTTGACCATGAGCGAGGGCCAGGTAAATGACGTATCCAGCTCCCGGGCCGTAAATAAATAATAATACACTGACTGTAAACTGCTAACATAACAATTTATCCAAAAAGGCCTTACACATGTTAACACACTTTCTAGAGAAGTGACTAAAAAATTTGTAATCACATATGAAAGTATCCTGTTCAAATATAGTTGCATTTGCCAATTATGATCCCAAATTAATTATTGAAAAATGCGTTTTTAGAAATTGGAAACTTTTAATCAGAAATATTCAAATAGAAAAAAACAGAAATTTTTGTGATGGAAAATGTCACACCATCATGCATGAGTGGGTGACTGCAGAAGAGGTGAAGGCCATTTCCTCCTGCAGTCCACTATTCGCAAATCCCGTGGTTGCTTTTGGTGAAACCAGGTGAGATGTTTTGTCACTTCTAGTTCTGAAAATTGCCCAAATATAGCTAATTTTCTTGACTTGGTATCATGGAGAACAAATTATTTGCTTTTATACTTTTTGTTTAGTTTGTTGTCTTATTTATTATTTATTTATTTCCTGCATTTGTAACCTGCCAATTTTTGTGGGTGAAATTATTTTAAAAATGAAACTTCAGAGGTTTTTTGGACTCCAAAATGCCCCTTCAGGGCCCATATCTAGTGCCCAGGGCATAGCTTTCCCACTTCTGCTGTGTACACAGACCACAACAGAGGAAATAAATTAGAAATAAAATGTGCAAAATATTCAAATATGGTTTTAAATGTGGATTTTTGAAAAAAAACGATGATTGTGAAAATGGGATATAATGGACCTAAGAATGAAGAGCAATTCAAATGGCATGGGCTGGTACAAAACAATTTGTTAATCTGTATCATAACCTGTGCGATAGATAGATAGATAGATAGATAGATAGATAGATAGATAGATAGATATGAGAGCACTATGCTTTAAAAAGAAAATCCGGAGTTGAACAAAAGCACCAGGAGGAAGAACTGCTTACAGATGGAGATGTTTTGGAGTAGCATGAAAACAATAGCCCAGAACTGAAATGTGAAGAAAGAGAGCAGTTACATGGGGACAGCAACCCGTGTTTCATTCAGCTCTTTGGGATTATGTGCTTTGCATTTTGATGGAAATGTGCAAAGTGAAAGGAGGCAGTGAAGGACTTCATGCTCTCTTTTTTGTTGTTGAATTCACCGTATAAATATCCCCACATGGATCTACTTACAGCTAAATGTTATCTGATGTTGGCTGGTATTTCGCTTCCCTGTGGAGGAAATGGGCAAAGAAATAAAAGGCAGCCCAGACTTAGTGGGTTCTTAACTAAGTTTTAAACCCAAATTTTCCCAACATAATTAATTGCAGGCTTAGAGATCTATTTCCTCTGTGTTGTTTGGCCCACAGAAGAACAATGTCAAATTTGGAGCATAGCTTTGAGTCCAACATTTAATTAACTTATGAGTATTAATCGGTTTTTTGTGTGCGTGAAATGCCATGGGTTCAGTATTATGTAGCGTGCAAAAATATTCTTTCAGCTTATCCATGTGAGCACTTTTGCATGGTCACCTTCCAAATTCTGACACCTCTGATGGAGCAGGCATAAAAACACAGACCAGCATGACTCCTCTTCATGATTGTGGATAGCATGCTCCAGTTACACAGCTGAACTCTATGAGTGAGAGAAAGAGCCTTCCACTGAGTTGCACCCTTCTTTCTATGTAAGGTGGACATACCATTTTGTTGCAATGGTAATTCTAAGGGATTCTAGGGTACTTACTTACTTAGGCAATCCCTCATTGACCAAGTAGGATTGTATTCCAAGATCGGTGTACTGGCGCGGGTCCGTAGGTGAATGTGGAGCCCTATTCTTGACCTGCATCTTCTCCCGCGGTGAGGACATTGATTTCCAGGTGGTAGGCGGTCCAGGTCGGGGTTGGCTTGACGCACCTTCCTCTTGGTACGTTTCTCTTTCACCCTCCATTCATGCCTCTTCAGGTTCTACACACTGCTGGTGACAGCTGACCTCCAGCTGGAGCGGTCAAGGGCCAGAGCTTCCCAGTTCTCAGTGTCTACGCCAGAGTTTTGTTTTGAGCCCATCTTTAAATCTCTTTTCCTGCCCATCAACATTCCATTTTCCGTTCTTAAGTTCGGAGTAGAGCAACTGCTTTGGAAGACAGTGGTTGGGCATCTGGACAATGTGGCCTGTCCAGCGGAGTTGATGGCGGAGGACCATCGCTTCAATGCTGGTGGTACTTGCTTCTTCTAGCATACTGACATTTGTCTGCCTGTCTTTCCATGAGATTTGCAGGATTTTTCAGAGGCAATGCTGATGGAATCTAGGGTATCTAGTCTTCAGAATGGACAAAACAGATATAATTACTGGGAGGAACTATTTGGGCCTCCCCGTTCAACAGAACAAGACTTCTGCCTGCTGCACTTTAGACTCTTCCACCACCCCGATTCTTGGCTTTCCTAGCACTAGAGACATTGTTATCCAACTGTCCTCTTGCTTTGAGATATTTAAACTTCAACAGTATCCCTGACTATCAGCAGGTTGGGGATTTTGTAACTTTGTCCAAAACATGTGGAGGACAAAATGTGGGAGCTGCTGCTTTGTGCTTTGACCTCAAGCCCCTTGATTCCAGGATGTAGCTTTGGATCCAATGTTCCAATGCAGACAATATTGTAAGAGGAACCAGAAACAAACAAACTCAATCATACCACCACATTTTTCTTCCTTTTTGACATATTTTAATACAGCATTAAACTGCTAAAATACTAAAGGCGAATCATATACTATCCAGCAAATAAGGCACATGTCGGAATGCCATTTTATGGACAATCCACAACAGAGGTTTGACAGTCTTTTAAACACCCAGTTAGCCTTGACGGCTGACATAAGCTTGCCTCTCCTCTGAGGCCATGTCCATAGAATTGTTATCATCATTATCATCATCTAAGCTGTACAAATTAATTACCAGTTACAGAAGAGAAAAAAATTATACAACTGAAACTGAGAAGTCATCAGTGGGTACAGCTGTTTGTTTTTTTTAAAAAAGCTCATGAGTAAATAAACTCATCTAAATCTACAGAAATTAATATAACAGCAGGGTTAATTTTATACAGTGTAGTGATTGCTGTTCTAAATAACCTTTTGTAAGGGAAAGATGAGTCGGGTACGAGATTGAACCGATCTCCCATTTTTAGCATGATTTAACACATAAACAATCTTAAGATAATGGAGCTACGTGAAACGATAAAGCATATAATACGTGCGCATGCATATGGTAACATGTTATGGATTCTAAATAAAAAATAAACACTAAATGCTTACACCAGTTTGACCAACTCATGGTTTTGGCCACTGATGGACAGGATTGGTGTAATGCTTTCACTGCACTGCAGATCTCATTGTGCTGTTTTTGAAAACTGCTACGAGAATCATTTTGTGAAATCACATCTTTCCCATCAACCCTGAAATAATGACATTGTTTTAAAAAAGTAAATAATACTGTTGCAAAAATGCTGAAGACCAAATAGTAAGTCTTCGGGAAATCTGGATGATATACCCCACCCCCCAAGCTTGTCACATTTATTCTCTTAGGGAGCTTCCACATAGCCATACAACCCAACACCCTTCCACACAGCCCGATATCCCAGAACATGAAGGCAGAAAATCACAAAATCTGCTTTGAATTGGGTTATCTGAGTCCACACTCAGATAACGTGGGATTTTCTGCCTTGGTATTCTGGGATATAGGGCTGTGTGGAAGGACCCCCAGAATATCAAGGCAGATTATCTGCTTTAAACTGGGTTTTCTGAATCCACACTGCCATATATCCCAGTTCAAAGCAGAAAATGTAGGATTTTATTCAGCTGTGTGGAAGGGGCCTTAATTTTTCTTCCATGAAGAAGTCCTTATACCATTTATAATTTGATTCTATCTATTTCCACCAGAGTCTCTGCTATGGCACTAAAATGCTATGCTAATACATCAGTCATAATCCGAAGCCTTAGAATTGGACTGTTAGTGTATATTTCTTAAGGTAATAAAGTGATAGTGTAACATCTGATTCTTACTAAATCAGTCCTAGCTTTTCTTTTAAAAAGTACTGTTTTCCAAAATACACATATAAATAATTAGAATAAGCATATTAATATACGTTCTAAACACACGAATAATATACTGGTTACTTAATACTGATATTTTCATCCAAAGGAAAACAACAACAAAAACAACAATATGGCTTAAAGAATTGCAAGGTTTTTTCTTCTTCTTGACAGAATTATGTACCAACTTTCATATAATATTCTATGTAGACAATATTTCCTTCTTAATGTAGTTCTGTTGCATACTTTATACAGACAAAAGATTGTAAAAAAACAAAAAACAAAAGAAAAAAGCAAATTCCTTCCATAAATATTTTCTTGAGGATACACCCTTATTTTTTTTATATAATTCTTAAGAAAACTCTTAGCTGTTAGTATTCTAGTAGAAAATCAAGGCCCTTTCTGAAAGCTTCAGAGTTGTAAAAACACTTTTATAAAACCAAACAGAAAAAATAGTATTTTTTTTAAAAAAGGCCCTTCCAATACGTATATACAAAAAGGTTACTGCAAAGAGTTTCCAGATAACAATTCAGTATTACAAAGAAATATTTGTAATTATTTAAAAAATTTAAACACCTAAACAGATTTTTCCAAAATACACACACAGTATTAAAAAAATGGAAAGGAACTCTATGTCAAGTATAACTCAAGATAAATACACATCTGCAAGTAAAACTGTAAAATATTTCATAATAGGGGTAAACATTAATAATATCAATTGACTACATCTATTAACTGCACACGATTGTCCCTTTTATATTCATCCTAAGAAAACTCAAACCTTCATTTGTCTAGCTACAATTTGAGTCAGCGTACTGAGTGCTACAGCCATTCAACAATAATTCCAGATGCAGTGGTTTTTGTAGACATAAAACAGATAGGCACTGAATTCCTGGCTGAGCACAAAATACTGTCTCAAAGAACGGTGTGGCATGGATCACATCCATTACATTTCCGTTAGAACCCAATGTCTGTTTGCTAAGATTTTAACAAACTTTACAGGTGCACAACTTAGCACTTGTACTAAGAATCCTGAACAGACTTGAAGAACATATTTGGCACAATTCAGATGAAATAAACACTTTCAAGTCGCACTGATATAGGAAACTGGCTCATGAAAGATGCATCAAGACCAACACTATCTATTCACACTGCCAACATCTCTCTAAGCCAGGCATGGTCAAACTAAGGCCCGGGGGACGGATGCGTCCCCCCCCCAGGCACTTACCTGAGACCCTCCTCACTTTCCCTGTCCTCTTGCATAAGGACACAGTGGCTCGCTGCGTCCTTATGCCAAAAAGTTGGTGGAGGAATACACACAGCAGCCGAGAGCCATCTGGAGTGCTCTCAGCCACCACGTGTCTCACCCTCCTCCTGGCATAGGGACGATGCGAGTGGCCCCATCTTTCTGCCAGGAGGAAAGCTCAAGAAAGGCATGTGGCAGCTGAGAGCCCTCCAGAGCACTGTCTCACCCACCTCCTGGGATAATTCCAAGAGGACAGCCTGAGGATCGGGGGAGGAGGATTGGGGCAGTGTCCCGCCTTCCTCCTGGCATAAAGATGAGGCAAGCAGCTCCATCCTTATTCTGGGAGGACAACCTGAGGATGACGCAAGTCCTGATCTGCCCCACCCTATCCCAGGCCCTACCCTTTGCGGGCCCACCCCATACAACATGTATATGGCCCTCCATCCTCCAGACCTGGCCCTCTTGGCTGGGCCCACAATGCGGTCCCAAGGCAAAAAACTTTGCCCATGCCTGCTCTAAGCTATTTGGTGATGGGTCATATCTTCATGTGTCCAATTGTCATTGAAACTCAATAGAATTAGAAAATGTTTCACTTTGGCAGGATTATGGAGAAAAAATAACTTATTTAATGAAACTTGTTTTGAAACAACCTCTTATCCAAAACTCCTTGTTTGAACATCACATTCTGATTTCCGAGGCCTTGCAAGAATTAGACTTCAATACAAAAACAGTTTTCACATATGAATAGTAATGGATAAAGCAAGTTCCTGCCTGGGATTCCAGAGCAGGGGAGGAAGACTGTATACTTGCCATTATATATAATGAATGGCACAAAGAGCTTGTCTGTCATAGGTCCATGTGTTAGAAACCCATGACAATAGGTAAAAGATGATCTACGCATTAACTGGTCACATCTGATGGCACAGATATGGATTTTTGAGTATGTACTGGACTGTTTGTGCACAATTGGAGATTATCCCCTAAAATCTTTGTGTCTCCTGAAAAGTCATTCTTCAATATTAGGGGTTCTTCCAAGGGGCTTCCAAAATGCTATAGTGTGAAATCAAAATGGGGAGAAAATGTTTTTGCGGATGCTTGGAAGCATTTTTGGACAAGCATAAAACCTATGTGTTCCTGCATATATGGCTACAGGAATGACTGCTTCATGCATAGAACAAAATGTGGGTCCAGCCCTTCTTTTTCACTGTGCACTGTAGTGCAGAACCAGGACTGTGTTTGTAAACTAGAATTTTTAGGAAGATAATGGATTAATTGCTACATGCATCGGTTTGTCAGTAAAATGGGAATTGTCTTACTTAATTCTAATGTTCCCAAGTTAATATGAGATCTCTAGAATCTGAGAGATGGCTGCCAACATTTAATAAGTGCTCAAGGAGTAATACTGTAGACGGTTTAATATATGGCTCTATTTTAACTGTGTTTCTTACATTAGACACTTCCTATCCCTCAAAAATAAAACAAAATTAACATTAAAGTTCAAGTTTTCAAAAGCCGTGACTTGCCTCTCATACCCGATAACATGACCTGTCAACTTATCAAGGGACTATGTATTGACGAAGGCTGCCTTTCTCAGAGAATGCTTGCCAGAGATGCAGGCGAAACGTCAGGAGAGAATGCCTCTAGAACAGTGGTTCTCAACCTGGGGTCCCCAGATGTTTTTAGCCTACAACTCCCAGAAATCCTAACAGCTGATAAACTGGCTGAGATTTCTGGGAGTTGTAGGCCAAAAACATCTGGGACCCCAGGTTGAGAACCACTGCTCTAGAACATGGCCATATAGCCCAAAAAACCCTACAACTATCCAGGGACTATTTTATTTATCTATTTACCTACTTAATTCATTTTAATACTGTCTTTCAGTTTGACTTTTGACTTGATTTTGCCCTGATGGATTTCTTGATCATGTAAGCAAAGCTAAGAAAGAAGTTCAAGAGTTGTTTCCTCAGAACAATTGCTCGTGTAAACAGGATCTGCTATTTAAATGGCCCTTTTCTTATTCTGATATAATCAGAATAGATTAAATTCTGACCAACTCACAGAACAGGATCATTGATATCAAGGGGACTAGAATTAGTCAGGAGTCTATTTTAAGCAGGACTACTGGATATAATCCACTGCCTTCACATGGTCATTGAGTTGCCAATAACTATTACAATGGAAAATTCATCTGAAGTTTAAAAATCCATCTTTAAGATTAACAAATTCATTCAAGTTCACATTACTAACACAACATTGTACATTGATTAATATTGCGAGAATTATACCAAAGCCTTAGAGACATTTTTGGCTTGTCAAAGTTGTCAAAAAACAATCATTAGCAAAATCCTAGAGAGTCTATAAGACAGTATCTATAGGTCCTGGACTCAGGGGCCTGTCCACACCTCACAATTAGAGCATTATGAGTGCACTTTTATTACCATGGTTGCATCCTCTGAGACTGACAGTTCAGGGAGTGATATTTAGAATTTCCAACCAGAGAGCTGTAGTGTCTCATCAAACTGCAAGCCCCACGATACAGGCAGGGCAGTTAGAACAGAACCATAGTGTTACGAACTTTAATAACAAATGTGCAAAATGATCTTTTCCAGAGGTCCGGGAAAGTTGCCGCCAGCCTGATTCAGTGTAAGGCAACTTCCTATATTTACAGAGGGGGTGGGAGGAATCGAGGCTTCAAGAAGGGGTGCAGTGATAGACAAGAAAATAGAGGTATTGGATATTTCCTTCTCCTGTAGTCCTTTGCTTTATAGGGTGACTTTATCTCAGATGCGATCATTGAAAATAAATATTAAGGTCATTTTTAACACCAATGGAAATAATAATTAATATTTTTCCCTTTAAAAAGCATATAATGCAGAAAGCAGAGCATTATTCCTCTTGTTGATCAGACAAAGACATGAGAAGATCTGATACAAACAAAATGATCCACTTTTCCAGAAATGTTAGTCCCGAAAATCTGCACTGAATGTAATCTTAGATGTCGCATATCTGAAATTTAAACCCACCTGCCACTGGATTAGCAATAGAACCAAGTAATCTATTTCACTGATTCAGTTATTATTTTGACTGTGCTCTTACAGCAAAATGGCAAATGAAAATATGATGTATCCTACTAGCATTCAGAGCACTTCAATAATATTTTTCTTTTCAGAATAATTTCTAAATTGCCTTATTCATTTTGATACAAATATTATTTTTTTCTGTAGTTATACTTTCTGTCCTATTTTGGAAGAGTACTCTTCCATATGCTTTGATATAAAATCTCAATGACTCCTTATGACTCTTGATGTATAACTAGAAATTAGTACAGTTTCCTACAGCAAAAAACTATTACATTACTCTAGACTTAATATGTGTCAATAGTATAATTTTTCAGTTAAGGTTTGGAGAACTGCTTCCCAGTTTGAACAGTGAATTTACTTCTGTCTATGTTGGGGCCCTTCCAGGCAGGCCCTATATCCCAGGATCGGATCCCAGATTTTCTGCTTTAAACTGGATTATATGAGTCCCCGCTGCCAGATAATCTGGGATAAACAGAAAACCTGAGATACAGGACCTGTCTGGAAGACTTGTTCTTTGACATATCTGTCTTCAATAATGGAAGTAACAAACCTGTAAAGGAGGCATCTCTTCTCCAGAGGAAAGGATTGGCCAAAGTATAGACGAGAGGACATAATTTTAGCCACCATTTGAGTATCAAATAGGAAAAGGAGAACCTGGCATAATTGTAAAAAGGAAGATGGAGTTGGTAAGCTGGTAAAAAAACCAATGTATCCTAAGGACACTTATTCACAAGCAGCATGCCAATTTCTGTGGAACATATGTCTAAGTAAACAAATTAAATTTGCTGCCTATGAAATATGAATTCCTGATAGACCCTTCCTGTTCGAACATTACATTCCCATGCAAACCACTTTCTCAGACAATTATTCAACTTGTTCTTTTGAACCCTCAGATTCTATTAACTGAAAGCCCACCAGAAGTCTCAGGACATTTGCCCTGGAGGACTCTTAGAAACAGAGCATATAAAAGTGATATGCCACTGGTCATGCTGGCTAGGAAATTCTGGGTGTTGTAATATGAAAAAGGTAACTTTTACAGCTTCTGTTTGAAAGCAAACAACTGGGTAGAACTTTCAGACCAACCTTGAACTCAATGAGAATCCTACTGAACATACTGCCTGCAAATAATGTTAATATCATTCACCGATATCTCTGTGACATTCTATACCTCTCTGGACAATCAATGTTGCTTTGCCTGGGCAGGATACTGTAAATGTGTAAACAATCTATAGAAACCACTTTAGTGATTCCATCATGAGCACAACAGTAGGCACAATTCACCCAAAACTGCAACTGCACCCCCAATTCTTTTGAATTGAACTTGCATGGAGTTGTCATGCAAGACTTAAAAAGAAGGAGTCATACAACTGCAGAGCTTGGTAATCTGTACCAGTAACTTCTATGTCACGCACACACACACACACACACACGCGCACACACTGTAGTCCTATAAATACAACATGTATGTATACACATACACAGGAAAAGGGTTACATTCTATTAAAAAGGTAATGCATATTATTAGTTTATCGATAGGCAATATTGGCGATGTATGGGGTTCTTGTCAGACGTTTTCTCTCCCCACCTCCCCTGTTTTCTTGTGATAGTTGTGTGCTGCCAAAGGATCTTCACAAATGGTGGCAGCAGCAATCCCTGGGTGTGTTTATTGCACACGGCGGCAGTAGTAGCCCAGCACTTTACATTTCTCACAGAGATGCTGAGGGTGTTCTTTGCTTTGATCGGAGACATCCAAGCCATCAGGTTTTTCCAGGGGTCTCTGCATAGGGAAGAGAAGCAGAGATATACATTCTCGTCAGTGTTAATTGTTTGCAGCACTTTTCTTGATGTGGATGAAACTTGAGTAATATGAGGCTATTTCTAAAATGCCACATTGCATATTTCACAAAGGATGGTTTCCCCATGTAAAGGATTTTTCAGTAGCCACAACATCTGGCCAGATTTTGGGACCACATGGTTCTTCTCCCTTCCTCTCATTTTTTTGTACCACTGAGTTTGAGAAAATCAAATTCTTAAAGACATCGCAATGTTACAATTTATCCTACAAAAGGTAGTACTAAGCTCTATTGTGTTTTAACTTGTTGACCATTCTGCTACCTTTTCAAAATAAAAAAAGTTACATGTTATTCATAAAATCATAGAATCCTAGAGTTTGAAGAGACCTCGTGGGCCATCCAGTCCAACCCCCTGCCAAGAAGCAGGAAAATCGCATTCAAAGCATTCAAAGTTCTTTAGAAACAAGCACACTAGGTACTACCTGAAGACAATGCTGCTTTGTCTTCTATGTGATATTTCAAATGATTATATCTAAAATTGTTTTCCCATATCATTGCAATCTTAGTTGAGGTACTCTACAAGAGCTCAAAGAATGTGTGATAATTCATTATAGGCGGCATCCAAGGCCACCCCCCAATTACCGTATTTAATCTAATGCTCACCTTCATCTTCATCTTTGAAGGTGAGCATTACATTAGAGCAAATACGGTAATAAAAGATGAAGTATTTTGGCCACATAATGAGAAGACAGGAAAGCTTAAATAAGACAACGATGCTGGGGGAAATGGAAGGAAAAGGAAAAGGGGCCGACCAAGGGCAAGATGGATGGATGGCATCCTTGAAGTGACTGACTTGACC
This sequence comes from Anolis sagrei, assembly GCF_037176765.1. Classification (NCBI taxonomy): domain Eukaryota; kingdom Metazoa; phylum Chordata; class Lepidosauria; order Squamata; family Anolidae; genus Anolis; species Anolis sagrei. The sequence continues at coordinate 153,193,518 of NC_090023.1, forward strand.
TTGAAGGTGCTGTGGGTAGTGACGGCCAACAGGGAGCTCTGGCGTGGGCTGGTCCATGAGGTCACGAAGAGTCAGAAGCGACTGAACAAATGAACAACAACAATGCTCACCTTTTCGACTAAATTACCTTCCCTAAATTAGGTGTGCATTAGATTCACGGAATATGATAAATATTTTTTTGGGGTTTCAGGGTTTCAAAAAATTGAGCTGCGCATTAGATTCAATTGTGCATTAGACTCGAGAAAATATGGGTACTAGTCTACTAGTCAGTTCTTTCCAGGATGAAGAGGGCCCATGGATGAGTACCTTTTGGGTTTGGTCGCTTAACCAATTACAAATCCACCTTAACAGTATTATTATCTAACCGACATTTTATTAATTTATTTGAAAGAAGATAATGGGGAACCTTGTCAATTGTGTGATTGTTTCTAGTCCTTGGGTAACTCTACTTGCCAAAGTCCCAGTTCAACTTTTTCAGCCCAGAAGGGAATTAATAAGTTGTCTGAACTGGGAGAGCCTAAAACTACATATGTTGGCTCACCATACTGTGTAGAATTATTTAATAAATATAAGAAGATTATGTACTATGTTTTACGATGCATGAAGAAAAATCATAACCCTACTTGCATGAGTGCCTGAATACCCATATTGGCCTTTATTTGAGGAAATTATATATTAGATAAAACTTTTCTTTCCAGGGTGCCTCCATTCACAAAAGGGACCCCCCCCCACACACAAAAATACGTTCTCCAGGCAAATACCTTTTTATTGTGAGGCGGGTTCAGAAGAAAAACTCCAGTATTTGTTGTTTTGCTGAAAGTTTATATGCCAAGGCGTGTATCTACACTTTAAAATGAATGACGTTTGACATAACTACTATGACTCAATGCTGTGTAATCCTGGGGGTTGTAGTTTTACAAGTTTTTTGTCTTCTCTGCCCCAAAAGGGCTAGTGCACATCACCAAACTACAACTTCTGCAATTCTATAGAACTGCGCCATGGCAGACACAGAGGTGTCAAAGTGCATGAATTCTACAGTGTGAATGCCTCCTTTCCCCAGTTTCCCACTCACTTTGATACAATTGTATAGCTACTGCTTCAGGTAAAACAGCCACAGAAGTGTTCTTCAAGGTGGAAAGATAACCTCTCAGGCTACCACCTCAAGGATGAAACAGATGGGCCCTTGTGTTATCCAGTGACGCTGGGGAAATGCTGCTGTGACTCAACACAAGAAAGAAAAGCAGCTGTGATTGTGTTTATTGATACTAACCTGCTTTAAACAAATTAACACAAACACTCGGGAATAATTTTTTCCTGGAAGTAGAG